>NC_138222.1:68865014-68922514 GCF_964197995.2 Scardinius erythrophthalmus | reverse complement strand
TTAGCCAACTGATATTATTATGTAACAATGAAGCTGTGAAATAAAGTGTTGCCCAGTTCTCTCGTGAAAACATGGAGGATGAGGATGCTTTACTTCGCTCTGTCATGTTCTTCTGTTAAACCCCATCTGACACTTTACAACAGCTGCCAATCATATCCACATCAGATATTTGTAGGATTAAACACATGCTCCCCACAGGACAAAAACATGTTCTCAGAACCTTTTGCTCAAGTTATGTTCAAAACTTCCATGTCAAGTCAAGTCATCTTCATTTATATAGCGCTTTTAACAATGTAGGTTGTCTCAAAGCAGCTTTAATATATGTGTTATATATATTTTTAAATGTTTATTATTGGTTATGGGAACATTCCATTGTATCATTCTTCAAACGTTATGGAAACGTTACATTTGAATGTTCTCTGAGCGTTCTAAAACAAGCAGTGACGTGTCACTGAAGTCCAGATCACTTTGAACGAACATTCTATTAAAGTGACGCTTTTTTATTAATATTCGATGCACTTTACGCTCTTTATGCCAAATAAAGCAATAACTGTAATGCACACAATGCTCCAGACAGTGGGATGAAGCAACAGTCATAATGAGTGAGTTACAAGGAAAATTAGGGACGAGTTTATGGAAAACAGCGTCATATGAAAAGCCCAGATATGCAAACTAATGCAACAGACAAAGAGGACGAAGCAGAGAAGAGGGTTTCATGTGAAGCGTTCATGGGTAATACTTTATTTCCTCTGTTCACCTGGTTCTGTTTTCTTTCTTTTCTTTCATGCTTGCATGTCATGTGGGTTCAGGGTTTCGGGATCTTTCCTCTGATGTGTGTGTGTGTGTGTGTGTGTGTGTGTGTGTGTGTGTGTAAGATCTCATTCAGGAAGAATCTCACACACACACACACACACACACACACACACACACACACACACACCAGCTCTTTTGTTAGTCGTTGACTCATGCTGTATTGTGAAGGGATTTGTGATGTCTGTGACTCACTCGGTCAAAAGAGCGTCAAGAGGAGAGTCTGATCCCAGATCAGAGATACAGAGTCACTCACTCCCAGTAACTCACACTGAAGCTCTGGAGAACTGATATAATAGCATAGCTTTCTTTAACAGCATTGGAGAAATACAGTACTTAAGATGCAGATTGTGTAATATATTGGTACTTGTGTTCAGCGAATAGCTTACGTCTGGAATTAAGTTTGTTTGTCTTACAATTGTTCTTGTTTCCAGCATACATCTAAGAAATGTGTAGCGATTTATGCTTTTATAAACACAGTACTGTTCAAAAGTTTGGGGTCGTGACTCGTGAGATTCTTCTAATGTGCCTGAAAGAGTCTGCGTTTATTTGATCAAAAATACAGTAAAACAGTGAAATATTATTATAATGTAAATCATCTGTTTTCTATGTGAATATACAGTAAAGTGTAATTTATTCCTGTGATCAAAGCTGAATGTTCAGCATCATTACTCCAGTCTTCAGTGTCACATGATCCTTCAGAAATCAGCATAATATGAGGATCTGATGATCAAGAAACATTTATGATTATTATCAGTGTTGAAAACAGTTCATATTTCTGTGGAAACTGATGCATTTTATTTCTCAGGACTCTTTGTTGAAGAGAAAGTTTAAAAGAACAGCATTTATTTGAAATAGAATATTTTGTAACATGTCTTTATGGTCACTTTTGACAAATTTACAGTTTTTGACAGTCGCTAGGACACATTTCTCAATACTTAGGTCACTTTTTCACAACTGTTCACACAGTGCGCTCAACAGAAGTATATGTGGGATAAACCGTGGATAGCATTGCTTTGGCACAAAATGCATTCAATGACTACATCTTTCAAATTACACTAATTCACTTTCTCACTTCGACAAATCTCTGTGACAGTGTGCTCATGCTTACACACCATTTTCAAAACTGTCAAACTTAAGTTAAAAACAAAAACATAATAGACCTTATGCGCCAGAGAAACGAGGGCGCCGCCATCTTTAGAATATTGTCTTTTAACTTCCGTTTTTGCGGTCGCTCTGTGTATCTATGGCGCTGCTGTCCTGGAGTAATTAGCTCTTGAAGTGGATTTACTTAATAACGAAAGTTATCATGAGGACTGTAATGTTTAAAGCAGATGTCTTAATAAATGTAAGTCGACCGGGAAGATTTTAAAACGAGCCGTTCATTCATAAACACGCAGAATCGCTGCGAAAATACAGACCGGAAGTCAAAAGACAACGAGCGCGGCGCTGAGAAGGGGCGGGGCTACAGAAGGGGCGGGGCTACAGAAGGTCTATACAAAACTGAAGCAATTTGCTACATTTCTACAGTAATATTAATGAAAGATATTTCGAATCTAAAATGCCAAATGCAGAAGACCGAGTAGATTAGCATTCCTGGTGTAGGCTATCTGTTGGTGGATGGTGTGTGTACAAGTTCTTGTATTTTGGGGGGAAAAAAGACATAAATATATTGAAGCACACTGCATCATGCCTGATTCATTCCCGTATAAACATTGTCCTTGTTGACAGAAGAAAACATTGTGTAATGCTAACCTGTTGTTATTGTTTGTGTTTGTGGGTGACAAAGTGTGTTTGTCGGCTGTCAACCTTTGCTAGTGTTACGGAAGAATGTGTTGATTTGAGACATGTATGAAGGGATTTGGTATTTTTAGTGCATTTTCAATGTGAAATTAAAGTTTTTTCCAATTGCTAACACACTAAACTGACACACACACACACACACACACAGAGCAAAACCTCTTCTCACGTCTCCAAAAGTCTAAACACATTTTCTGCTTTACACACATTTTGCAATTCAAAATGGCACTTTTTAAACACACTGAACACGGTTCTCTGCATAACACACACAATCTGACATAACGTCACATGATTGCCATTTCAAAACACTGCCATTCAAAATGACATGATCTGATTGGCCGATACATGTGTCACCTGACCAACACCTCAACGCTGCTGAACTGTTAACACTTCAGTCTTTTTCAGTTTACTGTTTGTGAGCATACTTGTGTTCAGTCCAGTGTAAATATTTCTGCAGTGCGTATGTTGCACTCACTTATTTGGTGAAAAATATGTTTCAACAGCATGTGTGTGTGTGTGTATCTGCAAATATTTCTGTGCATGTGAACAATCTGAAGAATTTTCTACAATCTGAGCTATTTTAGTATTATGGCGAAGCATATAAAGATGAGAGTGATGTTCATGATGCCAGCAGTGTGTGTTGGTCAGACAAAACTCTGCTAATATGAATGAAGTGTGTGTGTGTCATTCCGTGCAGAACTTTGATTCTGATAAGGCTATGTGTAGTTTTGCTTCATTCTGCAGGATATATGAGGTGTTTTGCAGTTTGGGAGTGTGGTTTTGTGAATTGTGTTGAGTATTTTGATAAAACCAGCCTAGTTTGGAAAACTGTGTGTTAGCAATTGGAAAAAACTGTAATATCTTCTGTGCCGAGATAAAGTTGGTTAGGAGAACTGTGAAGAGTTGTGAAAAGTGACTCAAGTATTGAGAAATGTGTCATTGTGACAAAAAAACTGTAATGTGTCCTTGATTTTAGAGAGTGTGTGTGTGTGTGTGTGTGTGTGTGTGTGTGTGTGTGTGTGTGTGTGTGTGTGTGTTCTTGTTCTTCTATCCCGGTGGGGACTTCAACCTGAATGCACACAGACTCGTGGGGACTCGTGTCACCGTGGGGACCTAAATTGAGGTCCCCACCGGCAAAGCCCCCTAGGCACCTCCCAGACAGTGTCTAGACCCGCCCCATGCAGTTTTTTCTGAAGTCCTCATGAGGACCGTTTTCAAGACAAAAATCTGTGTGAGTGTGTATCTATGCGCCCCTGGTGGTCACACAGAGTATTGCTGTCCCCACGAGTCACATTGTTCTTGAAAAGTGTGTCACTCTCTAGCGCCCTATTGGGGGTATTGGTCAATAATGAAATTAAAGTATTTAATAATAGTAATAGTAAGATATGAGTTAATAGGGTATATATATATATATTTATACTGGATATTAGTATACTATTTAGTTATTTATATTACTTTATAAAATAAACATAATTAAATAAATTTACTGTTGATACACTAGAATGAAGATTCTGGATAGACTGAGCCACAAACTAAATATTATTTTTTTAATTTAGCAAATTCTTCAAATGATTAGAATACAACAGATCTCTTAAAAATGCCATTCATGTAATTAATCAGGGATCTACAGTATCTATATTCATATACTCATTATTGATGACAATAGGAAAGAAATCAAATGAGGTTTGCCAACTCCAGGGTTTCAGTCTCGCCTCTCCGTGGACTGTTGTATTGGGGGGGGGGGGGGGATTATATACTAAATCTAAATCAATTAATTAAATTAATTAATAATTAATTAATTAATTAATTAATTAATTAATTAATTAATTAATTAATTAATTAATTAATTAGTTAAAAACACTCCAAAGTGATTTTGTTAATGTAATTATAATACATTATTATATCATTACTATAATATGTAATTATCATTTAATTCTAAACTAATTAAATCATGATCAGTAAATGATAATAGTTTTTCCACTCTGGGATACCCTTCTGACAGAGCCTTTCTGCATACATTACACAGAATCAAAGAGGAGCATATATATATTAATAAATGAACAGGCCCTGACAATATACAATCTTTGTTTCTAAAATTGTCAGCTGCTGTTATTTCTAATCTTCTGGCTTTTTTAATTAAGTATATCACAAATGGGATTCAACATATTTTGGTCTGTTTTTGTAATTCCTTTGCACAAATGGTGTGATATTTGATACACACATTCTCTGTGCTCTCTCAAAAGCCTTAAAAGTGAACTACTAACACACTATTTATAAAAATGTTTCATGCCTTTATTATCTGGTAAATGCTAGCCGCTAGGCTAACAGAGCAGCACATGACACCCTTATCATACCTCATATCTCACAGTATATCAGTAGTCTTCAACACCCTGTGCCTTACCTCTCCCTAACCCTAACCCTAGCAGCACATTACACCCTCATCATACCTCATATCTCACAGTTTATATAGTCTTCAACCCCGTGTGCCTTACTAGATGCTGTGAGCTAGCAGAGAGAGACTGACACTGCTTTAGCAGAACTCTCAGCAGAAGAGTGCTCAGTGTGAGAGAACGGGCCAGACACAGCTCTTCTCATGAAGCTAACGGAAGTGAACAGCACAGCGTGAGAGATAAACAGATGTAGAAATAATCTACTGATCCAGCATCCAGATGTGCTGCTGTAAAGCAGAAGAGGGGCAATGATGGCTAGCTAAGAACATGGCTAATGCCCCTGTGCTGCTGAGGTAAGCATGTGCCAGCGTCTGCGCTCCCGTTCCCAGTGTCACAGCAGGAGCAGCCACAGGCCACAGTGGAGGACTGACCATCACCAGTCCTGTTAGCAGAGCAGATAATAGAGCCAGCAGGGCATGAAGCAGAGGTGCTGTCAGCATCTGGATGTGGTGGACCAGTACCCTGACCCTAACCTGACCCGACCCCACCCTAACCCTAATGCTGTCAGCATCTGGATGTGGTGGACCAGTACCTCTCCCTGACCTTAACCCTAACCCTAACCCTAACCCTAGCTGCACATTGACCTCTGGGTCCAGATGTTGGTGAGAGCAGGTGCTAAATCATTATGGCTAATCTGACCAGGTGAACTCAGATCCTGGACATGATGAGCACTGTGTCATAATCACTAGTCTAACACACACCAGTGTATGGATGTATGCAGTACACATGCAAACGTAAATGTCTACAACACACTCTTATTTCTGTTTAAGTTAGGTGTTACTCTAAGTAGTTTCATGTCATTGTGGGAGAATCTGCACCAGTGCTGAGCCGGAAGGGTTCCCAGTGTGGAGAAACTGCTTCAGCGTTTGTTGAATTATTTTTACTATGTGTTATTCTTACCATAAATGAAATCACGTGATAGTGTTTTTAACTTGAATTGACAGTTAATTTATGTAGTTTGCAAATAAAGTCTCTCTCCATTCTCCTCTACCTGGCGAACTGCTGTTTAGGTGAGCGCATTTACATGTACATTTATTAATTTAGCAGACGCTTTTATCCAGAGCGACTAATGAGGAATACAACAAGCAGTGTGTCTGGAGAGAAAGCAGTAGCAGGAGAAGTGCTAGCAATACATGGTGTCAGTCATTATCTTGAACAGCAAGGAGAGCACTTTCTGTGAAGATGTTTGTTGTTATTTTAACAGTAGTGAGGAGGAGAATGCAGTTAAAGAGTTTCAGAATCAGTATACACAGTTTCTAAAGGACGTTATCGTGTGCGGAGGCCTCGTATCCATAATAAGCCTCACTGCTTTCAAACCTATTTTATTTATTTGATCTCCTCTCAGAGGGTAAAAATAATATCTGTTCTGGTGAGTACAAGGTCTACTAATATTTTTTTTATTTTTTTTTATTTTTATGAATGTCAATCTTTTTGTGAGTTGTTTTAAAAGTTCCAAATTGGTTCCATTCATTAATGTGTTTTTTTTAAATATCACATTTAATATGTATTTTAACATCTACATTCTGAAATTTTATTTGTACTTAAAAAAAAACATATCTGAATTTGAGCAGAAAATGTATTTCTTTTATAACATAATATATCCTATACACTATATTATCAGAGCATATGTGCATACATCATTTTTTAAAATAATACAAAAACTGCACAAGAATTTTTTTTTTCGCGGGTAATAAACATAGCTATATATATAGTGCGCCGAGTGAATGTCAGTAATGGCGGACCCAGATCACACAGAACCTGAGGTTCGAGTCCCCACCGCGACCGTCCCCTCCCCCACTCTCCCGGGTCTCACACACACACCCCCCGCGTCTCACACCTGCGACACTCAGATGCTCGAGAGGCAGGGATGAGACGGACACGGCGAGATGGAGACGAGAGGAGACGAGACATCCGACGAAAAAGTAAGTTTTTGACTTTTTGTACAAGGTTCTCAAAATAATATGGTGCTGTTTATTTAACTTATTGTTTGCACATATATCGTAACGTAAATGTCACGTCATTTTATTTTCCATAGCGCTTTTCACATTAATCATAATCTCAAAGCAGCTTTGCATAAAGTATAGATTAATCTACCAAAATGAAAATAATGATAGTCTAACAATAATATATTAATTAGGGCTTTAGATTCCTAAGAGTCTTAAGCTCATGTTTTAAGGCCACAGTTAGGATTGCATAGGTGACTGCATTTTTAGCGGTAATCCGCTTTTAAACTTCGCCTAATTTAATATGTTGTTGTCTTTGTTACTTCTGAAAGACATATTTTGCGTCCCTGTTACTTCACCTAGATGTTTAGCTCACTTTTGGTAACATTAATCTAAGATGGCCAGGAGTTGGATCTTTTGCGGCCTACACGTGCAGCCATGAGGAGTCTGAGGCCAGGCCTGAGATTCATGCGTTTTATCACTATAAACACTAATAATGGGTTTCAAAAAAGCAAGAGGGAAGTTAAATTCAGAACAATTTTTTCTACTTCTGTAATGCAGTTTTCAAGATCAGACAATAAATGGCATTTATTTTCAGTATTGTATTGGCTTATGTTACAGTGTCAATTACTTTAATACATTGCCAAATTTTATCATTGCAGTTTTAAATACAGTGTAATGTGATGTTTGACCATGATGTCTGACTGTCTATGACACATGTGCTTGCAGACTAACGTTACGAATGGCAGCTCTGGATGCACAGGTGAGATAATGCAACGCATTCTCACTCTAGGGCGTCAGTTGCTTTTGACGTCGCGTCTACATCGAACGCACATGGCATCCTAGGGCGTCATATACTGACGCGCCTTCTGGCCCATATATATCTGCGTCTCATATTGACGCTAAAGGGTGCCATGTGCGTTCGATATAGAGGCGATGTCAAAAGCGTCAGTATATGACGCCTTGGGCATTCTCATCCTAGGGCGTCATATACTGACGCGCCTTCTGGCCCATATCTATCTGCGTCTCATACTGACGCTAAAGGGTGCCATGTGCGTTCGATATAGAGGCGATGTCAAAAGCGTCAGTATATGACGCCTTGGGCATTCTCATCCTAGGGCGTCATATACTGACGCGCCTTCTGGCCCATATCTATCTGCGTCTCATATTGACGCTAAAGGGTGCCATGTGCGTTCGATATAGAGGCGATGTCAAAAGCGTCAGTATATGACGCCTTGGGCATTCTAATCCTAGGGCGTCATATACTGACGCTTTTGACATCGCCTCTATATCGAACGCACATAGTAGGTTACAAAACACATTTTACTCATTTGTGGTAGGCTATGTCAAATTGTAGTGCGTCATTTATTACTTAAAATAGCCTAATTCTTAAAGCTTATATATGTAGCTTAATGAGCCAGAGTAACCAAGGTTTTTAAAAGCACAATCTTGGAGAAAAAGAAATATCCATCATAGCCCCCCATGCGCCCTCCTTTCATTCTCTTGCAACACCATGCCAAGTTCATGGATGTGCATGAAATTCAATTTTTTAATCTGCTATCTTTTGTTTAGGTAAATAATGTTTTAATTAATAACCGGTCAGTTTAAATAGAAGTTTAGAGGCCACTACATTATCACAAAGTAATTAAGGGATGATTGTAGTAATTAATATAATCTAAGGTTGATTTTTGTAAACTTACATTTTTTTTTGTTATAACTTGATCTGTACATTTTCTTTACGGTTTGATAAAAAAATAAAACAGATCATCTGTTAGAAATTAAAGTCAAGTAGGTGATTATATCTGCTTATTTTAGTGAAAAAGTTCATTTAAAAAAACATTTCAGTATTTTTACTTTTTTGTTAAACATTTGAGACGCTTTCAAAGGACAGAAGATTTGGTATTGTGGCATTAAACGAGATAAATATGTCTAGCCATATGATCATGTTATTGTGAAACCAAGTGTACTTTTCTTCATGTTCAATATAAAGATAAAAAAATACCTCGCTGATATCTAAAAAATGTATTTTACATGCATTCATCGTTGGTGAAAATGAATTTCTAATGGCTAAATAAATTTGGCCAATTATCCCTAAACTTGACATGTTAGTAATGTCCAGTTACTGAACCACTGATATAATTAACTTCGTGCTGAGGAAATACAACATGTTGTCCTGTGTACTGTCAATTTCAGCCGATACGATAGTTAAGTTTTTGTTGTAATTTTTTATCATTGTATGAAATTAAAAGTCACAGTTCACATTAAATTTGTGGTAAATACAGGTTTTGCTAAATTGGTGTCATTGATATCAGCCTTATTTTGATATACTTATTTTAAATGTATTAGTTTGTTATTCGATACTGATGATTCTCTTGTTTAAGCCTAATCCTATAGACCTTATGTAGCTCGTTGTCTTTTGTCTTCCGGTCTGTATTTTCACAGCGATCTTGTCTATTTATGAATGAACGGCTCGTTTTAAAATCTTCCCGTTCTACTGACATTTGTTAAGACATCTTCGTTAACTTTACATTAAGAAAATCCACTTCAAAAGCTAATTACTCCTGGAGAGCGAATGCCAGAGAGATATACAGAGCGTCCGCAAAAACGGAAGTTCAAAGACAATATTCTAAAGATGCAGCGCGCTTGTTTCTCTGGTGCATAAGGGCTATAGTAGGAGGAAGTAAAATGGAAAAATATTTTAAATAACAATACTTTTTTTGTCTTTGTGATTTACATTGCAGTGAATGATGTGACAGATGATGTGACAGATGATGTGACAGAAGAGAAAACAAAGGTAGGCTATATCCACAGATAAACATATATATATCTGCCATCTGAAATTTTCTTATAGAATGATCATTTTTATCAAGCTTGTATATTTAAGTTCTGTAATTTCACTTAAATTACAATTAATAGGTAATCTTCATTGTCATTTAAGTGAAATTATTGAATTTAAATATACAAGCTTGATAAAAATGATCATTCTAGAAGAATCTGCCATCTGCCATCAGGGTTATATAAATAAAACTGTTGGTTGAGGTAAGGGACAAAACAGTTTTAGAAGTTAGTTTTTAGTTTTTATTATTTAATACTACATTATTATAAATTGATATATTTCTAGATTAAGGTCTCAGCTAATGACCCATATAAGGGAACAGGTTTTTCTGAAAATGAAATAACTTCGTTAGACGCATTAAAAAGCATGCTATTTTAATTTGATTCATCCAACAGCAGTGTAAAGTATGTTATAATGTAATTATTGTGTTCAGTAAAGGAGCTGACTGACTAACTGATTGACAAGACAACAAATTTATCAACTAACTAACTATATAGTTGGCAACCAACTGAACCTATACCGGACAAACACAATTGTGACGCTGGATCACAAAACCAGTCTTAAGTTGCACGGGTATATTTGTGGCAATAGCCAACAATACACTGTATGGGTCAAAATTATCGATTTTTCTTATGCGAAAAATCATTAGGATATTAAGTAAAGATTATGATCCATGAAGATATTTTGTAAATTTCCTACCTCAAATATATGGTTAATGAGGATAGGAGCAGGCTTCACTCAATTTTTGATAATACACTTTTTAGAGTGCTGGCCTAAAAATATAATACATAAGAATAGGACAGAGGCCGCACTATGCATAAACGTTGTGCAACGAATAAAAAACGTTTATGCATAGTGCGGCCTCTGTCCTATTCTTATCTACCTCAAATATATAAAACATTTATTTTTGTGAGTGGATGCAGCACAATCGCCAATAGAAATGGACAACTTTAAAGGCGATTTTCTCAATATTCAGATTTTTCTGGACCCTCAGATTCCAGATTTTCAAATAGTTGTATCTCAGCCAAATATTGTCCTGTCCTGGCAAACCATACATCAATGGAAAGATTATGTATTCAGATTTTTGTGGTTTTGTGGTCCAGGGTCACAATTGTGTTACAGGACACTGTATCCATAACTAAGACATTTCTAATTTGAGAAATTCTATTTTAATTCTATTTTATCCTTTTATTTTGCTGCCCTTTATGAGTTGTTCCGTGGAATATAGGGGATCCCCTGTGGCTCACATGGTAGAGTGTTTGCTGTCAACTAGGGCTGTCAATCTTCCTCTATAATGCTATTCGAATTCCATTCCTTATTTTATTCAATATTCGAATAATATTCGAATATTAAATGCTCAAATGTATCCTATTATTAATATTTACGACATTACACAGTCTTATGGATCGCCAATGCGTGATGTTGATCGGTCTCATATCTTCACAGATAAACCGTGTCAGTTTGTCTGTTATTGCCTTTTATTACATGGCTTGGTTGAATTCTAATGTAGAATGCTGTCAAAGAGTATAGAAGTACTTCTATACTCTTTGATGCGGTCTGTTATTTCTTGATAACAGACCGCTGCGAGTGCGAAGTATAACACGCATTGCCATGAAAAACAGCGTTGCTATGGACGCGGAACGGTCTATGTTCTTTAGCGGAAGTAGTACAATCGTTTTTAAATCAATAAACTCCTTTTTAAATCAATATTTTGTGTCAAATTGTTTATTTATTTTGTATAGCCATGTAATAAGTTCAGCCTGTCGGGGTTGTTATTCGCTATAACAACCGCCTCGCTATAATCCCTTAACGTGCGGACAGCTCGTAACCGTGATGAGGAGAGAGGTAGAAAAGAATAATTCTTGCCTGTTTTAGCGGCGGTTCCTCGGACAGATCGCCTAGCTTGTCAGGGTGTAACGTTGTCAGTTTTTCCATTAAGGGTTTGAAATCCAAACACCTTCAACACATCGCTTCTCAAATTGTCAGGAGTGGTGATCTCCGTTTTCGTGCAGACATTGCTCTCCGCGATTTTTGACAGTATTGTTATGATACTGCGTGCGTGGATAACGTGCACAATTGTGTTACGATTCAAAAACGTTATTGTTCATCTGACGAAACAAAAGCATTTCATTTTCACATGCGCACAAGAAAGGCAAGATTGCATTTTTTTTTTTAATGTACAAAAGCAATATTCGAATAGGAACTTCAGCATTCGAATAGTATTGATTTTTTAAATATTCGAATTATATTCGAATTTCGGAATTCGTTCCAACAGCCCTACTGTCAACAATAAATCCTTATTTGAAGGTTCAGTTCTGGAGGTAGCATAAATGGCAAAAGAAAAGCTTCCAAAAACCTTTTTTGTTTGTTTGTTTTGTAGGTTCAAAGCTGTCACTTGGGTCACCTCCAGAAACTTAGAGCACATCACAATGCTTGTGAATACCGATACATGAAGGCGCACACAAAAACTGTAAATGATGAACGGGAGAAGACCATGTTTTTATATCAGAGCATGAAAACAAAGGTTAGTTGTATTAAATGCTTTCGTTTATATACCTTCGGTTGCTAGGTCATTCTTATGTTCGTAAAACAAGTGAACGTTGGGGCATTTTTCAACATCATAACATTGAGCTTGCCGTTTTCAGTCAGCAGGCCCTTCTAGTCAGCAGTTGGCCCACACATTGGTAATTTGTTGGCATGCAGTAGAGGGCCTGGGTTAGATTTGAGCCCAGGTCACAGTGCTCAGTCTGTACCCTAGACAGTGAGCCACAGGGTTCCCCAAAATAAAGCCACAGATCCGCCCATTGCAAGGCCTCTTCAGAAGCCTCATGAATGTTCTTGATAGCTCTTCTTCCCTTTAAAACCGAGAAGTTTTAGAGTCTGCTGAACTAATTTCCCAGCAAAGCTCTGACATCCAACTTCAACTGGCTCGCACAGAGATCTCCCGCCATTGCTCCAACACATTGAGACGAGCTCTTCATATTTTGCTGTATTATCCTGTCAATCCTGTCTTTAGAGCACAGTTAGTTAGAATATTACTGGAAGAACAGTTTGAGTGTGCTTACTGATATTTAGGATTGCTTGTTTAATATTCTTTTACTAAGAGAGCTATTATTTGTCCAGACAAATCAGTGGAGTCCACTAATGAAGTTGAACAACCATCCAAAGGTAATACGATTTAAATTAAACAGGAGGATTATGAAGACTTCTGATATTGTTTTCCTTTTAAAGAACCAGTACTTTATGATTTGCATGGTTTCACTTGCTTTTATTTTTTTTCATATCATTTCATATCAAAATAAACCCCAATATATTTGGTAAATTAGATGTATGGCACAATTACTGGTATCCATTTAGTCAGCATTTTGTGCCATTACTGTATATTATCTGTATTTAAAGTCTCCTCTGTTGTACTCATATGTTTTATAACAGGCAAGGATAAAGAACTGCAGCCAATTGGCAAGCACTTGGACAAACCACACACAACAAAGGGTAAGCTGTTTTTCAAATGTCTTATGAAATGTCACACTTTCCATTTTTTTGTGAAAGTCAGAATTAAGTCATTTTAATTGGAATCTACAAAGAGACCCATTTATATTGACAACAGGGTTCCCTTAAAGGGTTAGTTCACCCAAAAATGAAAGAATTCTGTCATTAATTACTCCCCATAATGTTGTTCCAAACCCGTAAGACATTTGTTCATCTTTGAAACACAAATGAAGTTATTTTTGACGCAATCTAAGAGGATTCTGATCCATTCATATGCAACAATGCCATTGCAACTTTCAAGGCCCAGAAAGTTAATAAAGACATTATTAAAATATGTGCACAAAAGGTTTTCTCATCGCTTCATAACTTGGACTATTTAACAATGTCTTTACTTCCTTTCTGGGCCTTGAAAGTTGTAGTGACGTTGCTGCCTATGTAAGGACCGAATCCTCTCGTATTTCATCAAAAATATCTTCATTTGTGTTTTGCAGATAAACTAGGGTCTAACAGGTTTGGAACGACATGAGGGAGAGTAATTAATGACAGAAGTTTCATTTTTGGGTGAACTAACCCTTTAAATTTAATGTGGAGGTCAAATTTGGTGAAAAGTGGAAAACGTCTTTGTTTCAGTGATCTGTGCTGATGGAGCTTTGTAACAGCAGCATGGCAGATCCAAAGTGGAGGAAGTGCTTATTTTACTGGCTACTTTTCTCCATACAGCGACTGTGTACGGACCATTTCTTAATCTACAAGTGTTGTATTGGACAGAACTGTCTGAGAATTCAGGCTCGCGACTAGATACCCTTACGGAATGAAAATATATTTCCAATATTTATGATCAATATATTATGATAAGTATATGGTGTAAATATACTTATTGGAGAAATGTATTCACAATATATTTACACTGTAAAATGTCATTAGTTGAGTGTACTTCGAAAACGTGGAAAACATTTATGGATTTGCTTAAATTTCAAGGGCGTTTTAATCAAATTTGAAAGTTTCTAATAGAATGACATACAAAAGAGTGTCGGGACAATGACTGTGAATTTATTTGTATTTATTCACTGAACTTTACTGAATAAATACAAAAAAACATCAACTTAACATAGAAGTTAATAGAAATCACTTCAATAGATTTCTACATTTTAAATAAAGCAACATGCAGCATATTCTCAATGTTTCTTGTTCTTCTGCTGATGTTATAATGTTATAAAGTCGAGAGCCCAACTAAAATCAAACACTGATCACAATCTGGTGACTAATATTATGTTATTTTCAATAAATCATCAACATCTAAATCTCAATCTAAATCTAAATGTTAATTCTCAGTAAGAACTTGTGTAGACGTCTGACAGAAATAAAGTCAGTCTGGTTAGTAATAAGTGAAGTTGGTAATGCTGTTTGTGGAGCTGTTTAACCCTCCTCTGCTGAGATCTTCACAGACCTGTTAGTGTTTAATGTTCTGTTGGGGTTTAAAGGGTTTGTGCTGAAGAACAGAGCCTGTGCTTCAGTCCAGCAGAAGATCAAGAAACATTGAGAATATGCTACATGTTGCTTTATCTAAATTGTATTGGAGTTATTCTTTTTTAAATGCATATATTCAGTGAAGTTTCAGACATGCACAAAGTATTTACAGTTTAATAAATAGAAATAAATACAAAGTCTATCATTGTCCCAAGACTCCCAACACCCTTAAGTCTTTGTACTAGTAACTTACAACTTTGATTAAAACACCCCCTTAAGAAATGTAAGGAAATCTTGTTCCTCGTGTTTTTGAAGTACACTCAATTAATGACATTTTACAGTGTAAATATATTTTAAATATATATTTTTCATAAATGAAAAGTGGCAATTCCTTGTGTATTATTCAATATATTGTATTTCATATATTTTTCAGTATATTTACACCATATAATAAATTGATCATAAATATGTAATTATATTTTCATTTCCAAGCAAAATCCTTATAATTGTGTTTTTTTTAGATCTGTTGCCGTTGGTCACCGTGGGCCAATATAATTTAAGCTTGGGTAAACCCCTCCCATTATGTGCAGCTTTAATTAGGTCCTATATCGTAAATGTTTCATTTCTAAAGGCTTAAACATGTAAAGAAAAGAAAAGGGAAAGGTCCTACAAATTTACTTCTTCAATTTCCCAAGCAGTCATTTATGGTTATGACCAATAAAACCTAAATATTTTGTCATGTTTGGCTTGGTCCATTTTCAGCCCAGATCCAATACACATCTTAGATAGTGACTAAATTACCAGCGATATTTTTGTCAAAATAGTCCTTATTAATACAGTATCACTGTTTATATTGTTACTAGGTATCATGCTTGCAAACATGTGCCAGAATTTACAGATTTTCAACCATGCGAACTAGATTTTAGCAAAAAAGTATGTATAAAACTGTGAGACAATGAGAGAAAAACTGAATACCATGTATTTATTTGATGTTATTCACGTTCATGTCGTGTGGGTTAACAATTACTTTTATCCCAATCACAATTACTAATAGCCTATTTATTTTTCTTTTATTCAGTATCTACACAAAACCCACGGAGAAAGTGGTCTAAAGAAGAGATCCAGGCTGTGGAAAAAACTCTGATGGACTACATCCACTCTGGGAAGGTTCCTGGTAAAGCCCAGTGCATGGAGTGCATTGAAAGGTCACCAGCGGCACTTCGGGGGAGAAGTTGGGAGGGGGTGAAATTTTATGTTAAGAATCGTATTGATGCCTTAAAGCGAAAAATGTAGAAGAAAAGGAAGATGTTTGTTGAAGGCAACAAGATGTTCAAAATGTGTTTCAAAACACAAGTTAAATAAATGTTCAAGAGCATTAAGAAATTGTAGATTCTTATTTTTGTTGTAATTACCCAAATTTCCAAACTTTTCTTGGGGAGGTTTATGGGGGGTTGTACATCAAATGTCTTCTACTCAAAAGAATTCAGTGTGGTCCAAAACTGTGGCACGTTTGCATACATTTTTTAAAAAAAAAACTAAATATTGCGAATTATTCCACAACGCATTAATACACATCGCACT
Organism: Scardinius erythrophthalmus; assembly: GCF_964197995.2. NCBI lineage: Eukaryota > Metazoa > Chordata > Actinopteri > Cypriniformes > Leuciscidae > Scardinius > Scardinius erythrophthalmus. The sequence continues at coordinate 68,906,138 of NC_138222.1, read as the reverse complement.
CATTGGGTTTCATAGGTTTCTGTGCGTGAAATATTTTTAGGATGACGAATAAGAAAAAACACAAATAGCAAATAGCAATATATCTTGCAACCCTGTTGAATGCCAGCATGTGCTCTTGTTTTAATTCAGAGTTGATTCCAGTATGCACAAATAATTATTCAGCAAACACAATGATACCCGTGAACATTTCCTGCTTGCCATACAACATGACTGTCTTATTTATCCAAATGTAAACCTTTTCAGATTCTCAGTTGAAGAATAATAGATTCCTGTTAAACAGGAAGTGAGGTGAGGCTGTTGTCACTGTTTACATCCATACAAATGCTCTATTCAAATACAAGAGTTTATGGGAATTTGTAAATTGTAAAATAAAGTAAAAATCCATAAAAATATAAATATAGACAATTCTCCCTTTTAAACAACTCTTTAATGATGATGTAAACTTAATATTTATTGTTTATCTGGTACAAGTTTAAATTTGTATTAAAATTAGATAACCAAAAGCTAACTCATAATAGCGCCCCTCGGTGGTGGTTTGGGGTAAGACACAATAGGCAGGTCCCCACCGGAATAGAAAAACCAGACAAATATTCACCTTTTTAAAATTAAGAATTTCTGAAAAAAAAGTTGATTTTTGGGATTCAAAAATTCCCCCAGACACTTCTGACTAAAAATTATGGCTTTATTGTATTTAGAAATTGGTGTCCCCACGTGTCACCTTCTAGTCAGGAGTCCCCACGACGTAGCAAAAACAAGTATGTGTGTGTGTGTGTGTGTGTGTGTGTCGTGCCAAGTCACCTTTATTTATATAGCACTATTTACAACACAGAGTGTTTCAAAGCAGCTTTACAGAGAGAACAGGAAAATAATGAAACAAAGTTTGTTTTATGTGTGTATACACATACACACACACACACACACACACACACACACACACACACACACACACACACACACACACACACACACACACACACACACACACACACACACACACAGCCGCTCTGGAGAAAACAGTGATGTCATCGTCCTGGTCAGCTCAGGTCTCATATAATAGTGTCAATGCAGGCAGATCAATAATATTGCTGAATATTAAGTGTGTGTGTGTGTGATTGGGTGTTTCTGCTAAGGCAACAGACACTGGTTCCACAGGTGAGTGTGTGTGTGTGTGTGTGTGTGTGTGTGTGTGTGTGTGTGTGTGTGTGTGTGTGTGTGTGTGTGTGTGTGTGTGTGTGTGTGTGTGTGTGTGTGTGTGTGTGTGTGTGTGTCGTGCCAAGTCACCTTTATTTATATAGCACTATTTACAACACAGAGTGTTTCAAAGCAGCTTTACAGAGAGAACAGGAAAATAATGAAACAAAGTTTGTTTTATGTGTGTATACACATACACACACACACACACACACACACACACACACACACACACACACACACACACACACACACACACACACACACACACACACACACACACAGCCGCTCTGGAGAAAACAGTGATGTCATCGTCCTGGTCAGCTCAGGTCTCATATAATAGTGTCAATGCAGGCAGATCAATAATATTGCTGAATATTAAGTGTGTGTGTGTGTGATTGGGTGTTTCTGCTAAGGCAACAGACACTGGTTCCACAGGTGAGTGTGTGTGTGTGTGTGTGTGTGTGTGTGTGTGTGTGTGTGTGTGTGTGTGTGTGTGTGTGTGTGTGTGTGTGTGTGTGTGTGTGTGTGTGTGTGTGTGTCGTGCCAAGTCACCTTTATTTATATAGCACTATTTACAACACAGAGTGTTTCAAAGCAGCTTTACAGAGAGAACAGGAAAATAATGAAACAAAGTTTGTTTTATGTGTGTATACACACACACACACACACACACACACACACACACACACACACACACACACACACACACACACACACACAGCCGCTCTGGAGAAAACAGTGATGTCATCGTCCTGGTCAGCTCAGGTCTCATATAATAGTGTCAATGCAGGCAGATCAATAATATTGCTGAATATTAAGTGTGTGTGTGTGTGATTGGGTGTTTCTGCTAAGGCAACAGACACTGGTTCCACAGGTGAGTGTGTGTGTGTGTGTGTGTGTGTGTGTGTGTGTGTGTGTGTGTGTGTGTGTGTGTGTGTGTGTGTGTGTGTGTGTGTGTGTGTGTGTGTGTGTGTAATTGGGTGTTTCTGGTGTGTGTGTGTGTGTGTGTGTGTGTGTGTGTGTGTGTGTGTGTGTGTGTGTGTGTGTGTGTGTGTGTGTGTGTAATTGGGTGTTTCTGGTGTGTGTAAGAAATATTCGCTGTATCCAGTTCATCCTGTTCACGTAAATTCACTTTGATCGTGACATCAGAAGCTTTTGTCTGTTTTGTCCAGGCAGACACACACTATAAACACACACGTCACAGTTGTTCTCGTTTTTTCCTTTTCTTTACATGTGTTTGAATGTTGTGAATGTTAGTGGTTGAATGTTGAACTTTAGTGAAATGAGAGCATTTGCATGTGTGTGTCAGTGTGTGTGTGTGTGTGTGTGTGTGAGCTGTTGTCAGCGTTATTATCTGTGTACATGTTCATTTACAGCATTCAGTGTATAAATAGGAAGAAGCCCAGGTGTACTTTATCTCAGATCTGATTTGGCAGTGAAATGACATGTTTCTCGTGGTGTTTCACTGTAAACCTGTCGTCACTCAGAGCCGGGTTACTGACTGACGTCTCCATCACACTCTTACAAATGAAGGTTCGTCATGCTTCCACTGCACAAAAGGTTGTTAATAGCAGAATAATGCTCTTTAGATTATTAAAATATACTTCAGAGTAAGAGAAAATAGTTATTTTAAACTCTGACCGCCTGAAACACTGGTTACACTTTTTATTTCTTCCTGAAATTAGGGGAATATATGAAGAGTTCAGATGCAAAAGCCTCTAAGTGCCATCTGAAATCTTCTTCTAGAATGATAATTTTTATCAAGCTTGTATATTTAAGTTCAGTATTTTCACTTAAATGACAATTCATAGGTAATTAAAAAAAATAAAAATAAAAAACCCCGGAAAACCTTTTTAGCTTCTCAAACACAAATGTAAGACTCAAAAATGTACTTCTGAATCATCCAGTAAGAATTGGCCGTTTCTTGTCAGTTTCACAGCCGAACAAAAAATGTCAAAGGGAGTTTATGTGTGTGTTTGTGTGTGTGTGTTTGTGTTTGTTGCTAGACTGAAAAGAATTGCAAGAACCAGTTTGAGAACCAGACATGACAAAAATGAAGAGGGAGAACAAATAGCAATAAATACTTACACAAGTGCAAATAATGATAGATACTATATATAATTATTATTTACTATGTCTGTGCTGCTAATTAAATGTGTGGGTCACACTGACTCCTAACACAATAGAATTACATGGGAAGTTGTACATTTCTCTCATGTTTAAAACTGTGTAGTCTTTGACAAGCTGCAAGTTTTTGGTTTAGAATAAGGTTTATTAGTTAATGTATTAACTAACATGAACTAGTAGTACATTTGTTACAGTATTTGTTAATCTTTGTTAATGTTACTTGATAAAAATACAGCTCTTCATTGTTCGTTTATGTTATTCACAGTGCAGTAACTAATGTGAACCATTAAGCATTAGTAACATTAACAAAAGATTAATAAATTATGTATAGCTAAATGCGGTTCATTATTAGTCCATGTTAACTAATGTTTTTATTGATTTGAAGTGTTTCTCTTCTTTCGGCCGTTGTGTTCTTCAAGCGCAGATGTGATGGCGTACAGATCCCGGAGCGGAGCTTCCCTACACGGATTTGCTTCAGAAGACCGACGAGCGCCTTTTGAAAACCTCTGAGAACATTCATTTGTGAAACAACTGCATCTGCTCTCAAACCCTCACTTTCCCTCAGTTGATCTGGACGATGTAAGTTTTGACATTATTTATCTATGTATTGAGTGCGCTCAATTAAGAACTAATCAATCAGGCTCTCTGCGTCTTGTAAAGAATGATCGTGATTTTAACGGTAAAAGACCGTAAGTGAAAAACTGTTAATTGGTTAACAGAAAGTTTCCGTACTACTGTATATGCTGTGAATAACTGTGATAGATCTAACCATACATCTAATGTAATTTTACAGTAAAATACCATTAATGTTCATTTTTTTGGAAGTGAAAAAGAACAAGTCATTGTATAATTGAAACCTAATTTGACATTCCCGTAATTCCCTGCGTGACACTTCACATTTGATGTATTTTTGTTGAAATTACTGTTTCTTCATAGTTTTTCTTAGTTTTTTTCTAATCAGTTATGTACATTAGAGGTTTTATGTATTGAGTGCGCTCAATGAAGAACTAATCAATCAGGCTCTTGGCGTCTTGTAAAGAATGATCGTGATTTTAACGGTAAAAGACCGTAAGTGAAAAACAGTTAATTGGTTAACAGAAAGTTTCCGTACTACTGTATATGCTGTGAATAACTGTGATAGATCTAACCATACATCTAATGTAATTTTACAGTAAAATACCATTAATGTTAATTTTTTTGGAAGTGAAAAAGAACAAGTCATTGTATAATTGAAACCTAATTTGACATTCCCGTAATTCCCTGCGTGACACTTCACATTTGATGTATTTTTGTTGAAATTACTGTTTCTTCATGGTTTTTCTTAGTTTTTTTCTAATCAGTTATGTACATTAGAGGTTTTATGTATTGAGTGCGCTCAATGAAGAACTAATCAATCAGGCTCTTGGAGTCTTGTAAAGAATGATCGTGATTTTAACGGTAAAATACCGTAAAAACTTGATAACCGGTAAAAAATGCTACAGTGAAAAACTGTTAATTGGTGAACAGAAAGTTTCCGTCCTACTGTATATACTGTGAATAACTGTGATAGATCTAACCATACATTTAATGTAATTTTACAGTAAAATACCATTAATTAAAAAAAAATTTAGTCATTGTATACTTTAAACCAATTCCCTGCATGACACATTCACATTCACATGTATTTTTGTTGAAATTACTGTTTCTTCATAGTTTTTTCTAATCAGTTATGTACATTAGGGTTTTATGTTACATTTAAGGTTGTTAAATTAATATTTATTGCATTTTTTAAATGTCATGTGTGTTACCATGATGGTGTTCAGTGTTTGTGTGAATGACTCCATGCAGCTTCTATATATTTCTATTAACTTTCTTGTGAAAAGCAGCGTGTGATGTGCTTTGATTCATCGTGTGACTCTCATCACTGCTGTGATGGGTGATTATCAGTGTATTACAATGGTATAAAACAGATTAGTACATCAATAAGTCAGTAAATTAACATTATATCAGATAATGAAAAAGTTTTTTTTACTGTAACTTTAAGTTAAGTCTTTAAAACCTAAAATGCTGCTACTGTATGCTTTCACGGTAGATTTCTGGCAACCACAGCTGCCATTTTTTACCGTAAATTTAACGGATTTTTTTTTTTACAGTGTACGTAAATAAATCCCCAACCGTAATGCTGGACAACACGAAGGCTTACATCGAACTGGGAGTGGCCAAGCTGGAGAACGTCCCCGAAGCCCTGAAACCTCGCACGTCGTGCCTCGGAGGGGGTCGCGGTCCCAATGAGGACAGCTCCACAAATGCACTCAACACAAGCGCTTCTTCCTCTCGAAACGCCCCAGAAGGCACCGAACCCGATGTCATTGACAGGAGATTTAGTTTGGCGACTGTATCTGAGACTTCCAGGACTTCCAATGGCACCGCTGAGGGTTCTCAGAGCTCTCAGAGCAGGTTCCTGGTGGCTCCCGCAGACGACGAAGAGCGGGAATCCCGCCGGAACTGCTTGTGTGTGATGCCGTTCCTGCGCTGTCTGGAGGAGACGCCGCTAATGGTGTCGGGACTGTTCCTGACGGTTCTCTTCTGCGTGACCATCATCGTCATCATCCCGTCCACCGGCAGGGTAAGAGCTGTTAGGACCAGATCCGATTAAAGGTGCTGTCTGTAAGAATGACAGCTAGTGGTCGAAATCGGTACTGCAGTCGAAATTCAAAATATCAGAGATCGTTGTTTCCCCGCCTCCTCAGACTCGACGCTCACGTGGGTCGCCAGTTTAAGGACACGCAACAGGAACGAGCACAATTGACAATTAAAGCCGAGGAGACTTACAGACTGCAAGTTAATGAGTTGATTTATCCACGTTTTAATATGCTCTCGTTCATAGAGATTTTTAGTTGGATATCGAGACTTGTGTGGAATCTGCAATCTCTGCCCCAGTGTGTTTGCTCGTTTCCATGGCCGCGATACGCGGTGTTTCCTGCCAACTGGCAACCCGGAGTGTCGAAAAACTATTGGCTGAGCTGGCAGTGGGCGGAGTCACACAGACCAAAACAAAAGTTACACACAGCACCTTTAATTAAGACCCCGAGTCAGACGTCAGCTTCAAGACTCAACAGGAGTCCGTAGGCCGTAACCCCGCTTACAGTTACAAAGATCACAGCAGATATACCCTTCACTGAGGCCTGAGATCAAGATAATGCGTTCTTTCTCTCAAGGAGAGGACACTTTTAATCTAACAGTAAAGTAAAGACTTCAACAAACCGAGACCGTATTTCATCTCTGGAAGCCGGGCTAAATGAGCCAGCACTGTTACTGTATTCCTGGCACTGGGCCAGACCCTCAGTCACCTCTCAGATATTTAATACAGACTTTGAAGAATACATGAAAAGAACATTTCAGTAATCACACTGGTAACTTCTATAACAAAGTACAATCTCATAAGCCTAGAGAAGTCATTCAATTCATTTAGAAGGAAAAGTATTGATGAACACCTTGATTATAATCACTCATTAGATCCCAGTATTTCCAGCCATGTTTCTCACTGAAGGTTTCTCTCGCTCCCGCAGAGCCTTGGCGCTCACGTGGCGGCGTTCGCAGTGGTGTGTGTGGTGGTGTGTGTCTGCGTTGCTCTTCTGGCATGTCTGCCGTGTTTGCCGGTGCTTCGGCGGGGAGAGACGCCACTCGCGCTCTTGATCTGGTCTCTGCTCCTCATCGTCGCCTTCGTGTTCGTCTTCACCGGAGGCGTCGTCACCGCCTGGGACCAGGTCAGAGGATCTCTTATTATGTGTTTTAGTTTACAAAACATTAACAGGACACTCGCACACTACAAAAATAAATGTATGTCATATATAATTATTTTGTCATATATAATTATTTAATAATAATAATAATATATATATATATATTTTTTTTATTAAGTTAATGTATTTATTTAAATTAATTTATATATATTTTCCATTTTCATTTTCATTTTAGTTAAAATTGTAGTAACTTTGTTGTGTTTTGTCATTTTTATTAGTTTTTGTTATTTTAATGTTTAGCTTTATTTTTTATTTATATATTTTTGTTTTCAATTTGCTGTGCTATTGCCATTTTTATTATTTTTAGTTTTTTAATGTCTGTAGTTTTTATTAATATCTTAAAGGTGCCCTAAGCGATGTTGGGTGATGTACTTTCGAAGTGTTGTAAAACAAAATGGAGGCTAGCTCGACCCTCCCCCCTCCTCATCCCGTCCCCTCCCCCTCCCTTCCGTGCTTTTCCGATGTAAATTCGGGACTTCACACGTTCCTTCTCCTTTTCCCTCTTCTTTGCTATTTGTTCATCGGAACGTCGTCTCTTTGGTCGTGTGTCGGCCATTTCAAAATTCAAGAGAATATAATTGTAATGTTAGTCGTTGTGGTTGTCTAGGACATCTCTCCTCTAGCTAACTTCCCTCTTCATGCTTCTCTCTCCGACACCCCACCCCATTCATTTTAATATTTTGCTGTTTTTTTGTTATTTTCAGAGAATAAAAAAAAGTAAAAAAAAAAATTGTCTTGACAACTAGCTGAAATAAAAAAAGTTTGTTTTTTATATATTTATTTTAGTTAACGTTTATTTAATTTCAAGTAACAAAAATGCAATTTCATGGTTTTAGTTTTTGGTTACCAACAATAACCCTTCTGTATATTTGAGATATACTGATTTTCGCCTTTACACCTGCTGTTCTTCATCTTCAGGTCGCATTCTTCCTCTTTCTGTCACTGTCCGTTTATACGGTTCTTCCTCTCAGGCTCTCATGGGCTCTGAGCTTCGGCATCGGAGTGAGTGTTTGTCACATCGTCATCATCAGTACATATGTGTCCGTCACCAGTCCGCAGACACGTGACCTCGCCGTGCAGGTAACACACACACACACTCACACACACACTCAAACGCACTGCTGTACAAACACCTGAACGCTTCATGGCAGGTCAGAGGAAATGTTATATGCAAAAGCTGTTCAGCGGAGGCCACCGGCTGATTTGCCTGTCACCACACATATTCAAAACCTCTTTCTGTGTGTCTCAGTTGGTGGCGAACGCAGTGCTGTTTGTGTGCGTCAACTGTGTTGGCATGTTTCACCTTTGGCACACTGAGCACGCTCACAGGAAGTCCAGCAAGAAACGAGAAGATTTCAGCAAAAACCGCTCCACACAGGCCAAACAGAAACGTGATCAGGTACAGATTCCCATATATATGCATTCAAGTGATTTGAAACACTCTGCTCACGTGAAGTTGCTATGCACACATAATAATAACTAGATGTACCGCATCGCGGTACAAAATATGACCGCCGCTCAGGCCTGCACTGGCTTTCCACAAAAATAAATGACGTGGAGTAATTTGGCTGTATTGCGTGTTTATGTATATACCTAAAAAAAGTAATAGTATGTGCATGTCTGTCTGTGTGTGTGTGTGTGTGTGTGTGTGTGTGTGTGTGTGTATGTGTGTGTGTTTGTGTATGTGTGTGTCTGTGTGTGTGTGTGTGTGTGTGTGTGTGTGTGTGTGTGTGTGTGTGTGTGTGTGTGTCTGTGCGTGTATGTATGTGTGCGTACATGTGTGCGCGTGTGTGTTTGTGTGTGTGTGTCTGTGCATGTGGATTTGTATGTGTGTATGGGTGTGTGTCTGTGCGTGTGGATGTCAGTGTGTGTGCATGCTTGCGTTTGTTTGTATTCCTGCATGTGTGTGTGTGACAGTATCATCCTAAACCAGCAACCCTTCGCTCAACAGCACCATCTACAGGCCGATGAGTGTACAGTCACTAAATGTGCACATAAATGAATTTATTTTATACCCCCCCATGGATGAAATTCTACAAAACTTAGCAGAGGATACCCCCAGAGGATGTCAAGTTAATCATACACATGAAATATGGTGCAGTTCTGAACATCTCCACTGAAGATAGGGGCGATTAAAGCAGAATAATATTGCATTTTCATTTTTTATGGGAGGGGCGCAAATCACAAATGAGTGATTATGGGCTAGGTTGATGTGGGCCCTTAAGAGCAACATACCATAAAAATTTCTTCATCCTCTGTGCCACGGTTCAGGTAGTTATTTAGGAAAAACTGCATTTTTTTGGGTTAAGGGGGGCCCAGCACGGGGGGGGGGAGTGGCCCCCGGGGACCAAACAAAATTTTTCCGTAGAGGTCTAGTGGGGCTACATGCCCACCAAATTTCATGTTCCCCGGTGTTTCGGTGTCCCTGGTATCGTTGACGAAAAATTTACGGGGGCCCCAGCGCGGGGGGGGAAGTGGCCTCCGGGGACCAAACGAAATTTTTCCGTAAAAGTCTAGTAGACCAACATACCATAAAAATTTCTTCATCCTCGGTGCCACGGTTCAGGTAGTTATTTAGGAAAAACTGAATTTTTTTGGGTTTGGGGGGGCCCAGCGCGGGGGGGGGAGTGGCCCCCGGGGACCAAACGAAATTTTTCCGTAGAAGTCTAGTGGGGCTACATGCCCACCAAATTTCATGTTCCCCGGTGCTTCGGTGTCCCTGGTATCGTTGACGAAAAATTTACGGGGGCCCCAGCGCGGGGGGGGGGAAGTGGCCCCCGGGGACCAAACGAAATTTTTCCGTAAAAGTCTAGTAGACCAACATACCATAAAAATGTCTTCATCCTCTGTGCCACGGTTCAGGTAGTTATTTAGGAAAAACTGCATTTTTTGGGGTTTGGGGGGGCCCAGTGCGGGGGGGGAGTGGCCCCCGGGGACCAAACGAAATTTTTCCTTAGAAGTCTAGTGGGGCTACATGCCCACCAAATTTCATGTTCCCCGGTGTTTCGGTGTCCCTGGTATCGTTGACGAAAAATTTACGGGGGCCCCAGCGCGGGGGGGGGAAGTGGCCCCCGCGGACCAAACGAAATTTTTCCGTAAAACTCTAGTAGACCAACATACCATAAAAATTTCTTCATCCTCGGTGCCACGGTTCAGGTAGTTATTTAGGAAAAACTGCATTTTTTTGGGTTTGGGGGGGCCCAGCGCGGGGGGGGAGTGGCCCCCGGGGACCAAACGAAATTTTTCCTTAGAAGTCTAGTGGGGCTACATGCCCACCAAATTTCATGTTCCCCGGTGTTTCGGTGTCCCTGGTATCGTTGACGAAAAATTTACGGGGGCCCCAGCGCGGGGGGGGGGGAAGTGGCCCCCGGGGACCAAACGAAATTTTTCCGTAAAAGTCTAGTAGACCAACATACCATAAAAATTTCTTCATCCTCGGTGCCACGGTTCAGGTAGTTATTTAGGAAAAACTGCATTTTTTGGGGTTTGGAGGGGCCCAGCGCGGGGGGGGAGTGGCCACCGGGGACCAAACGAAATTTTTCCTTAGAAGTCTAGTGGGGCTACATGCCCACCAAATTTCATGTTCCCCGGTGCTTCGGTGTCCCTGGTATCGTTGCCGAAAAATTCAGTAAGGTGACGGGAAAAAAAAAAAAAAAAACTTTGACAATCCCTATATGACCGCTTTCGCTAGCTACGCTAGCGGCGGTCATAATAATAGCACTGATAATTGTTTTTATTATTTTCAAATGATTTTGTTAATTTAATTTTATTATTAAGTTTTGTATTTGTATTTTGTTATTAATTTTATCATCATATGGCATCCGCAGCCGTGGTCACGGTGCTGTGATTGAGCACTGAGATGGGCATGGGCACACATCAGGTGACCCTCGCCCCGATCTGCCGCCGCACTTTCAGCCCGTGGCTTACGCCTTGCCTCTCTACAGGCCGGAGTGCCCTTAGAACAAGTGTCCAGGCACGCTTTTGTCACAACCAATGCCTCCAGAATTGCTCGCCATCTCCTCCTCTGGAGTCAGCAGCGGCTCAGGTCGGCTCATTCTGGGCGAGCTCAATCATGCAGCCGACAGCTCACACTCCCGGGAAAATGGATTGGTGTTCTTCCAGTTGGGTAGTTTCCCAGTTGGTCCAATCAGCTCTGGGTTTTCCTTCCTGCAGGAGAGGTTCCCTCAACCTTAAAAGTGTATGTTGCCCATTGTAGTAGACGGTGAGCCTTTGGGAAAGCATGCCCTGATATCAAGTTCCTGAGAGGAGACTAAATCCTCCTCGGCCACGCCTCATCCCCTCTTGTTTCCTCTATGCTCAACTTAAAGCCCTACGGAGAGCGCCCTTTGAGCCCCTACAGTCAGTCAAGCTTAAGATCCTGTTTCTCCTGACTGCGCTCACATCTATCCAGAGGGTGGGGGTCCTGTAGGCATTTTTGGTCAGAAAAACGTGTCTGGAATTTGGACCGGCTGACTCTCACATAACGCTGAGACCCCGGCCCGGATATGTGCCCAAAGTTCCCACTACTCCTTATCGGGGATCAGGTGGTGAACATGCAAACTCATGCAAACCATGTGTTTGGTACAAACAGGTAATATGCGGGAAGACTGGCTCTGTGTCTTGCTCTAAGGAGGGATACGACCACTTCCTTACTCTCCAGGTGAGTTCCCTAATTGACAAACCAGGGGAGTGACTTGCCATGCAAATCTCACTTGCCAATGTCCATTGGCCCGTTTTCTTACCATTTGAAGGTGATTGAGCTCCCTAGTGAGACACCTTTACATCAGTCTTTCGACTCTGTGTCTCGCTCGCTGTGTTCCCGCTCTATGAGGGGGATAAGAATGCTTTCCAGGTGAGTTCCCTACTTGGCAAACCCTGGATGGAGTTTCCTCCAAGCATCCTTCGGCAGTCAGATGCCAAGCCCAGTACTTGAGTTGCATGCCCAGTTGGCCAGTCCCTGTGCTGGGCTAGATGTCCCACATGTTGCGGTTCCCTCTGGGTAATCCCAGATGTGTAATCTTCCACGGTACGGTTCTCCTGTCTGCAAACCCGTGTCTTTCCCTGGGCAGATTTCGCTCTGCCACGTCTCTGCGTCTGTAGTGGTTCCATCCCTGTTCCTTCCCTGATCTTCCATATGTAGCATTGCCCTACGGGTCAGTCCATATTTGTATCTTCAACATGTTGCCTCCGTACTGTCCCTTTCCATCTGGACTCGGCACGCTTCCCAAGTGTTATGTAACCATTACTATGCAAATTTATCTTGCCAATGTCCCTTGGCCCGTTTTCTTACCACTCAAAGGTGATCGGGCTTCCAAATGAGACTCCATATTGCCTTTCGACGTAATGTCTTCGTTGCTTCCTTCAGGGACACGGGTTACGACAGTAACCGGCTCGTTCACAGTCTTGAACCTTTGTGTTTTTGTCCTATTTTCAAAACTTTTTTTTTGCTTCAAATCAAAGTTTGTAGTGTTGTGATTCTCCTCGTAGCTGGTTGGTTTGGTTCATGGATTATAATGCGTTTATGAAGACTTTTAAAGCGAAATGAATGGAAATGATACCTCCGGAACCAGCGCAGCTGTTGAACACTATTGCGACTTTTTATCCCACAGTTCTGACATTTTTTTCCCTTGTAGTTGCAAGTTTATATCTCACAATTGAGGCTTTATAACTCGCATTTGTAATTTATATCTAACAATTCTAAGAGAAAAAGTCATATAAACTCGGAATTACCTTTTATTAGATTCTGTGGCAGAAACAAGTTTCCATAAACAGTCTATGTTTAGACTAATGAATTATAAAACATGGCAGTTTATTAAATTAAATTAAACATAATAGTCCCTTGTGATGTGTTTGCTTAAACAGAATAGATTTAATTCTTAACGGAATAGTCTTTAACCAGTTTTCCGCTAACCCGTGTGTTCAGGAGCATCTGCTGCTGTCGGTCTTGCCGCGGTACATCGCCATGGAGCTGAAGACCGAGATCGTCAAGCGTCTGACCGCCACGTGCAGCACAGAGGAGAATAAACCGAACTTCCACAGCCTTTACATCCGACAGCACAGAGACATCAGGTGTGACACACACACACTCACACAAACTCTCTCTCTCTCACACACACACACAACACACACACACACACACACACACACACACACACACACACACACACACACACATAAACTCTCTCTCTCTCACAATTACTTTATGTAAATCAAAAGTATGGAATAATTAATTATTTTGAAATGAATATATTTTAAAATGTAATTTGATCCTGTGCATAAAAGCCTTAATTATCAGTAGAGCACGCCGGATGAAGTAAACGTGTGTTTATGACCCTGCAGTATCCTGTACGCTGATATCGTGGGCTTCACACACTTGTCCAGCACCTGCACACCTGAGGAGCTCGTCGCCGTGCTCAACAAGCTCTTCGGCAGGTTCGACGACATCGCCAAGGTGAGGACACCCGCCACTGCTGCTCTGTGGAGCTCCTCTCACACACACACACACGAACACACACACACACTGTTGCTCTGTGCTCCTCCTCTCGTGTCTGACTCCTCTCTGATGCTCCTCTCGCTCTCTGCAGAAGAACGGCTGCTTGCGGATCAAGATCCTGGGCGACTGCTATTACTGCGTCTCCGGTCTTCCCGATCCGATCTCTACTCACGCGCGCAACTGTGTTCAGATGGGCCTGGACATGTGCAGCGCCATAAAGTGAGTCCCACCATCACAAACACATCTCCTGAGCAGTCGTTCTGGCCTTAAAGGGATAGTTCTCCCAAAAATGAAAATTAGCCCATGATTTACTCTCCCTCAAGCCATCCTAGGTGTATCTGACACTCTTCTTTCAGATGAACACAATCAGAGTTATATTTAAATATGTCCTGGCTCTTCCAAGCTTTATAATGGAAGTGAATGGCCGTTTTTTGTTTTGAAGTCAATAAAAGTGCATCTGTCCATCATAAATCATTGACTTATGCACTTTGATGATGGACAGATGCACTTTTATGATGGATAGATGCACTTTTATGATGGATAGATGCACTTTTATGATGGATAGATGCACTTTTATGATGGATAGATGCACTTTTATGGACTTTAAAACACTTTAAAACAGAAACGGCCATTCACTGCCATTATAAAGCTTGGAAGAGCCAGGACATTTTTTAATATAACTTCGATTTTTTTAATATAACTTTTCGTCTGAAAGAAGAATGTCATATACACCTAGGATGGCTTGAGGGAGAGTAAATCATGGGCTAATTTTCCTTTTTGGGAGAACTATCCTTTTAAAGTGAGGTTATTTGACCTTTGACCCTTGCAGTAAGCTGAGGGAAGCGACGGAAGTGAACATCAACATGCGTGTAGGCGTGCACACGGGTAACGTTCTGTGCGGCGTGATCGGCCTTCAGAAGTGGCAGTACGATGTCTGGTCAGATGACGTGACTCTAGCCAATCACATGGAGTCTGGAGGAGTGCCTGGGTATCTATCACACATTAGCGCTTTTCCTCTCGTTCCTGATTATCCTAGTTATATTAGTGATGATTACGGTCCCTCACAGGAGAGTTCACATCACGGAGGAGACGCTGGGTCACCTGGATGGGAAATATCAGGTGGAGGAGGGAGACGGTGGGAGTCGGGATTCGAGTTTGAAGGGAAGGAGAACATTCCTGGTCATTGATCCTAATACAGAACAGTGCAGTACAACAACACAGGTGATTAGCCTCGAGTAAGACTCAACAACACAGGTGATTAGCCTCGAGTAAGACTCAACAACACAGGTGATTAGCCTCGAGTAAGACTCAACAACACAGGTGATTAGCCTCGAGTAAGACTCAAGAAAACACAGGTGATTAGCCTCGAGTAAGACTCAACAACACAGGTGATTAACCTCGAGTAAGACTCAACAACACAGGTGATTAACCTAGAGTAAGACTCAAGAAAACACAGGTGATTAACCTCGAGTAAGACTCAACAACACAGGTGATTAGCCTCGAGTAAGACTCAACAACACAGGTGATTAGCCTCGAGTAAGACTCAACAACACAGGTGATTAGCCTCGAGTAAGACTCAACAACACAGGTGATTAGCCTCGAGTAAGACTCAACAACACAGGTGATTAGCCTCGAGTAAGACTCAACAACACAGGTGATTAGCCTCGAGTAAGACTCAACAACACAGGTGATTAACCTCGAGTAAGACTCAACAACACAGGTGATTAGCCTCGAGTAAGACTCAACAACACAGGTGATTAGCCTCGAGTAAGACTCAACAACACAGGTGATTAGCCTCGAGTAAGACTCAACAACACAGGTGATTAGCTTCGAGTAAGACTCAACAACACAGGTGATTAGCCTCGAGTAAGACTCAACAACACAGGTGATTAACCTCGAGTAAGACTGAACAACACAGGTGATTAGCCTCGAGTAAGACTCAACAACACAGGTGATTAGCCTCGAGTAAGACTCAACAACACAGGTGATTAGCCTTGAGTAAGACTCAACAACACAGGTGATTAGCCTCGAGTAAGACTCAACAACACAGGTGATTAACCTCGAGTAAGACTGAACAACACAGGTGATTAGCCTCGAGTAAGACTCAACAACACAGGTGATTAACCTCGAGTAAGACTCAACAACACAGGTGATTAGCCTCGAGTAAGACTCAACACAGGTGATTAGCCTCGAGTAAGACTCAACAACACAGGTGATTAGCCTCGAGTAAGACTCAACAACACAGGTGATTAGCCTCGAGTAAGACTCAACAACACAGGTGATTAACCTCGAGTAAGACTCAGCAACACAGGTGATTAACCTTGAGTAAGACTCAACAACACAGGTGATTAGCCTCGAGTAAGACTCAACAACACAGGTGATTAGCCTCGAGTAAGACTCAACAACACAGGTGATTAACCTCGAGTAAGACTGAACAACACAGGTGATTAACCTCGAGTAAGACTCAACAACACAGGTGATTAGCCTCGAGTAAGACTCAACAACACAGGTGATTAGCCTCGAGTAAGACTCAACAACACAGGTGATTAGCCTCGAGTAAGACTCAACAACACAGGTGATTAGCCTTGAGTAAGACTCAACAACACAGGTGATCAGCCTCGAGTAAGACTCAACAACACAGGTGATTAACCTCGAGTAAGACTGAACAACACAGGTGATTAGCCTCGAGTAAGACTCAACAACACAGGTGATTAGCCTCGAGTAAGACTCAACAACACAGGTGATTAGCCTCGCGTAGGACTCAACAACACAGGTGATTAGCCTCGAGTAAGACTCAACAACACAGGTGATTAGCCTCGAGTAAGACTCAACAACACAGGTGATTAGCCTCGAGTAAGACTCAACAACACAGGTGATTAGCCTCGCGTAGGACTCAACAACACAGGTGATTAGCCTCGAGTAAGACTCAACAACACAGGTGATTAGCCTCGAGTAAGACTCAAGAAAACACAGGTGATTAACCTCGAGTAAGACTCAACAACACAGGTGATTAGCCTCGAGTAAGACTCAAGAAAACACAGGTGATTAACCTCGAGTAAGACTCAACAACACAGGTGATTAGCCTCGAGTAAGACTCAACAACACAGGTGATTAGCCTCGAGTAAGACTCAACAACACAGGTGATTAGCCTCGAGTAAGACTCAACAACACAGGTGATTAACCTTGAGTAAGACTGAACAACACAGGTGATTAGCCTCGAGTAAGACTCAACAACACAGGTGATTAGCCTCGAGTAAGACTCAACAACACAGGTGATTAGCCTCGCGTAGGACTCAACAACACAGGTGATTAGCCTCGAGTAAGACTCAACAACACAGGTGATTAGCCTCGAGTAAGACTCAACAACACAGGTGATTAGCCTCGAGTAAGACTCAACAACACAGGTGATTAGCCTCGCGTAGGACTCAACAACACAGGTGATTAGCCTCGAGTAAGACTCAACAACACAGGTGATTAGCCTCGAGTAAGACTCAAGAAAACACAGGTGATTAACCTCGAGTAAGACTCAACAACACAGGTGATTAGCCTCGAGTAAGACTCAAGAAAACACAGGTGATTAACCTCGAGTAAGACTCAACAACACAGGTGATTAGCCTCGAGTAAGACTCAACAACACAGGTGATTAGCCTCGAGTAAGACTCAACAACACAGGTGATTAGCCTCGCGTAGGACTCAACAACACAGGTGATTAGCCTCGAGTAAGACTCAACAACACAGGTGATTAGCCTCGAGTAAGACTCAAGAAAACACAGGTGATTAACCTCGAGTAAGACTCAACAACACAGGTGATTAGCCTCGAGTAAGACTCAAGAAAACACAGGTGATTAACCTCGAGTAAGACTCAACAACACAGGTGATTAGCCTCGAGTAAGACTCAACAACACAGGTGATTAGCCTCGCGTAGGACTCAACAACACAGGTGATTAGCCTCGAGTAAGACTCAACAACACAGGTGATTAGCCTCGAGTAAGACTCAAGAAAACACAGGTGATTAACCTCGAGTAAGACTCAACAACACAGGTGATTAGCCTCGAGTAAGACTCAAGAAAACACAGGTGATTAACCTCGAGTAAGACTCAACAACACAGGTGATTAGCCTCGAGTAAGACTCAAGAAAACACAGGTGATTAACCTCGAGTAAGACTCAACAACACAGGTGATTAGCCTCGAGTAAGACTCAACAACACAGGTGATTAGCCTCGAGTAAGACTCAACAACACAGGTGATTAGCCTCGAGTAAGACTCAACAACACAGGTGATTAGCCTCGAGTAAGACTCAACAACACAGGTGATTAGCCTCGAGTAAGACTCAACAACACAGGTGATTAGCCTCGAGTAAGACTCAACAACACAGGTGATTAGCCTCGAGTAAGACTCAACAACACAGGTGATTAGCCTCGAGTAAGACTCAACAACACAGGTGATTAGCCTCGAGTAAGACTCAACAACACAGGTGATTAGCCTCGAGTAAGACTCAACAACACAGGTGATTAGCCTCGAGTAAGACTCAACAACACAGGTGATTAGCCTCGAGTAAGACTCAACAACACAGGTGATTAGCCTCGAGTAAGACTCAACAACACAGGTGATTAGCCTCGAGTAAGACTCAACAACACAGGTGATTAGCCTCGAGTAAGACTCAACAACACAGGTGATTAGCCTCGAGTAAGACTCAACAACACAGGTGATTAGCCTCGAGTAAGACTCAACAACACAGGTGATTAGCCTCGAGTAAGACTCAACAACACAGGTGATTAGCCTCGAGTAAGACTCAACAACACAGGTGATTAGCCTCGAGTAAGACTCAACAACACAGGTGATTAGCTTCGAGTAAGACTCAACAACACAGGTGATTAGCCTCGAGTAAGACTCAGCAACACAGGTGATTAGCCTCGAGTAAGACTCAACAACACAGGTGATTAGCCTCGAGTAAGACTCAACAACACAGGTGATTAGCCTCGAGTAAGACTCAACAACACAGGTGATTAACCTCGAGTAATACTCAACAACACAGGTGATTAGCCTCGAGTAAGACTAGAGTAAATGTTGGTTAGTAGTTAGTGTATTTTTTTCACAGTATTTACTAGGGATGTAAAAATTACTCGTTCTTTGATACTAAGTCAGTACTAAAGCTACTGTAGTAAACCATTAGTTAGTAGTCATTCAGTTAGTAAGTAAACAAACCATCAAGTAACTAATGATTTACTATCTTTAGTATTGACTTATCACCGAACTACCAGTAATTTTTACATCTCTAGTAACTACAGTTATAAAATACAATGACTACTAACTAATGGTTTACTGTCGATAGTATTGACTTACTATCGAATCAGCAGTATTTTGACTTTCCAAGTTTACTACAATTAAAATAAATGCTAAAATAAATCTGTTGTATGTTGGCATTAATAATTACTGTCATGAATAAATAAATAAATCAAAATGACAGATTTTGGAAGGTTTCCATATTAATTCATTTTAGAGTACATTTTATTTTTCAGGATTTTTTGATGAAAAGAAAGTTGAAAAGAACAGCATTTATTTGAAATAGAATCTTTTGTAGCATTATGAATGTCTTTACTGTCACTTTTGATAAACTGAATGCATATTCGATGGATAGAAGTATATTTCTTTCAACAATAAAGAAAATAAGGGTGTAGACGTGATGGTTTGGGCTCTTCTTGTGTGTGTCAGACTCATGAGCTGAAAGTGAACAACAGACTCACGGATCGGCACAAGCTCCGGGCGTCGGTGCGAATGTCGCAGTATCTGAAGAACTGGAAATCCGTCACTCCGTTTTATGGACTCAACCAATCAGAGGCCTCGCTGGAAGCTCCGCCCACCACTAACAGCGGCATCAGCCAATCACAGCCGGCGAGAGTCAGTGTCAATCATTATCACCGTCCAATTACACTCAATCACTTTGAATATGTTCAACGGCGCATATTAATCACGTTTACTTTCTCATCAACAGGAGCTCCCGGATGTGAACACTCTCAGGTGAAAATATAAGCTTTATTCAGTGGTTTCAGGGATATGAAAGTTGCGAACACTAACGTAATTAAGTCAAGTCAAGTCACCTTCATTTATACAGCGCTTTTATCAATGTAGATTGTTTCAAAGCAGCTTTACAGTGATAATAGGAGATTACAGTAACAGAGATTGTTTAAGCTTTACAGCAGCTCTAGAATAAAGTTATTGTCCAGATTGTTAAACAGAGCTTGACTAGATACCGGCGAAAACAATAAACATGCTTCACACAGGTTGCAGTGAGAACACACAATCAATTGTTTATTGGTACAGGTGCAGCTTAAATAGAAACATCACATGGCATGGTCACATGACAAACACACCTGAGAGGAATCCACAATAATTGGGAGCATACTCATTTACCAATCAATCAATTAACACCCCACTTGCTCACACATTATTCACAATAATTTACAAACAAAAACAAAGAAACATCATGGAAACCAACTGCATTACATCTTGGCTTGGCTATAACCCAAACAAAAACGTGGAAAAGGTAAGTAACTTCACTTTTGTAGCTGGTTTAGTCATTAGGTCAGCAACCATCAGATCTGTTGGGCAATACTCCAAAAACACTTCACCATTGTTTACAGTTGATCTCACAAAATGTTTTTTTAATATCAATATGCTTACATCTCTGTCTGCTAACAGGATTCTTTGCCAATGCAATTGTACCTTGGTTGTCTTCATAGATCATTGGTACACCATACTGATGTTCAAGCAATTGTGTCAAGTACAAACACTCTTGTATAGTGGCAGCCAATGCCATGTACTCAGCCTCACATGTTGATAATGCTACAGTTGGCTGCTTTTTGGTCTTCCAAGAAATCAGAGGACCATTCTTACATAGGCTAACACAATAACCAGATGTACTACGTCGGTCATTTGCATCACCTGCCCAATCTGCATCACTGTAAGTCACCAACCTTAACCCTTCATCACATTTCCTGTAACAGAGCATCTTGTCATGTGTACCTTTCAGATATTTCAGTACATGCTTTACAGTTGTCCACTGCTCTTCTGTTGGCTCACTGAAATACTGGGACAGTTTGCTAACAACATAACTTAGGTCAGGTCTAGTGCATGAGGTTAGGTAGATTAGGCCACCCACTGCCTCTCTGTATTTCCTGGGGTCACTCAGCTTTTCATCACCATCAGTGTAATTCAATTTTGGTTCACAAGGTGTCGACCTGGGTTTACAATCTTGCATGTCAAACCTTTCCAGCAGTTTACCAACATAACTCTGCTGTGACACAGTCACACCCTCATCACACTGGTCAAAAGTGATACCTAGAAAATTCTTCAGTCTTCCCAAATCTTTCATCTGGAATTTCCCAGTAAGCATCTCTTTGACAGTTTTTAAAGCTCTCTCATCACTGGCAGCAATAACCATCAATAAGTCATCAACCCATATCAATATTATCACTTTCTCATGTTCTGTTTCTCTCTTGTAAACACAATGGTCAGCTGGGTTTTGTACAAAGATGTTTTCACACAGATAGTCATGTAACATTTTGTTCCAGTTTCGACCTGATTGCTTTAGCCCATACAATGATTTCTCCAGTTTACACACCATTTTCTCATTTGTCTGAGATTTTACATCATACCCCTCTGGCTGTTCCATGTAAATTTCATAATCAATCGGTGCATGTAGGTAGGCAGTTTTAACATCCATCTGATGGAGGATCAAATTTTCCTGAGCAGCTTTCTGCATTAACACTCTCACACTGGTAAGGTTGGCAGTAGGAGAAAAAGTTTCTCCATAATCTACACCCATCTCCTGACTATACCCCTTGGCAACATAGCGGGCCTTATACTTGTCAGATCCATCAGCATTGGTTTTGATAGCATACACCCATCTACCCCCCACTGCTTTCTTGCCATCAGGTAGGGTGGTCAAAGTAAATGTGGTGTTATCCCTCAGTGATTTCATCTCCTCATCCATTGCATCTACCCACTCTCTTGAGTCAGATGAAGTCACAGCTTCTCTGAAAGTCTGAGGTACATTGGAAACCATCTTATAGCAATAATCAATGCTGATCTGCACCTGATCACTCTCCACCCCATAGAAATCTGGCCTCCTTCTCTCTCTACCAGGGTATCTCCTCTCTCTACTCAGGGTATCTGGAGAATACGATTCTGGCTTGACCTCAGTTGACTGTAGACTTATCTGGCTTGGACCTAGCATAGTCTCTGGAATGTCGCACTGCTTGGGTTTGTCAGGGTCAGGTCTGGTTGTGCTATCCTGCACACCAACGTCATCATCATCAGACACGTCATCAGTCTCCTGTCCCTCAATATTGGACATAAACCTCACCAGTCTGTGTTTCATCACCTTTCTACTGTCAGGATAGTAGACCATATAGGCTGGGCTGTTCTTATCATACCCAACGAAAATGCCTTTGTCAGATCTTGAGTCTAGCTTCTTCCTGTCCTGTCTATAGGTATAACACACAGTACCAAACTTCTGCATCCTGGACATATTAGGTTTCCTTCCTGTCAGCATAAAGTAAGGTGTTTGTTTGGTGCGGTTGTTGAAACATCTATTCCTCACCACTGCTGCTGTCTGGACTGCATACGGCCATAGCTCCTGGGGTAACTGACTTTCTAAGAGCATACATCTAGCTATATCAAAAAGAGTTCTCCAGTTGCGCTCAGCAGTACCATTCTGGTGTGGTGAGTATGGTGCTGATGTCTCATGTCTGATTCTGTTCCTGCGAAGTAGTACTTGATAACCCTGTCCAGTAAACTCAGCACCATTATCAGACCTGATACATGTAACATTCCCATATGGGGCTGTGTCAGCTAAGAACCTCTCTGTGGCGTCCACTGTGTCACTTTTGTGCTTCAGAAAGTACACAAACACTGCACTTGAATGGTCATCAGTAAAAGAAAGTGCGTACCTATACCCTTCTCTGGACTTTGGGGCAATGGGGCCTGCCAAGTCGGTGTGTATCAACTCTAGAGCTGACTTGGCTCTCACATCAGGCTTTCTGTTCCTACTCTGAGTGAATTTACCTTGGACACACACACCACATTGCATAGACGTGGGTACTTTACCCTTGATTGACATACCATCCACAACATTCTCTAACTTCTGAACATCATTAAAATTGCAGTGTCCCAAAATCTCATGCCACTTCTGAATATCATGGCAACTCATACATTGATCATCACAGTCATTGTTCACTGGCACAGTAGGCAAATAGAACAGCCTGTTATGCTCATGAATAAGAAAATGTGTACCGTCTTTATACTGCAGGACGTCTTCACCCTCCTTGAAGATCATTGTTGCCCCCCCAGAAGTTGCAGCTCTCACGGAGAAGATGTCTTGGGGATAGGAGGGGATGTACAGCGCATGCTTCAGTGTGGCACTGAGGTGCCGCCCCCTGCTGTCGACCAGACACACCTCTGCTTCTCCTCTGCGCTCCGCAAGCCCCTTGCACCTTGTGTCATCGGCTAGTTCCACGCAGTGCGTCTCGGCCTGGAATCGGTCGTCAAAGCTCTTGAACCTGGCCAGGTCGGTGATGATATGCGATGTCGCACCGGTGTCCACCATCAACCCCTTTCTGGTGACACCGCTCCCTGGCTGACGATCATTGGTCACCAACTTGAAGGCAAAGGTGTTGTCTGTCTCCTCGTACACCCCATGTGCGTTGTCCTGCCGCTGCTGTTTCCGTCCTCCTCGCCATGTGATAAGCTGGCCCTGGCTGTACCACTGCTGATCACGCTGACACGGTCTTGCCTTGTGTCCTCTCTGGCCACAACGGAAACACTCAATGTCCCCGCTCTCAGTGCTCCGCACCCTTACGCCTGCCGGGGCACTAGCCTTCCTTGGATGCACCCGGACCCCCATGACATTGTCTTCAGCCACAGCTGTGCGCATACCTTCAGTGCTCTCATAACTCCTCAATTTTGTCTTAAAATCCGCAAAAGAGAGAGTCTCATCCCTTTGAGTGACAAAAATGGAAAAAGGCTTGAATGATTCTGGCAGCCCCTTCAAAACCATTGCAACTAATAGTCCATCACTCAATACTTCTCCAGCATTCCTCAGCGCTGTGATTGAGGTCTCGGCACATATAACATAGTCAGTCACACTCTCACCACTCAGCTTTTGCAGGGAAGTCAATTCTGTGTAGAGACTCACAATGCGGGGCTTACCCTTTCCAGCATAATAGTCCCGCAAGATCTTGAGTGCTCCACGCCCGTCATCTGCAGCCTCTCGCATGACCAGGGACAAACTTTTGTCATCGAGGAATTGGATCAGTTCAGCATATGCTTCAGAATTCTTTGCTGCATCCTCAGCCAATGCATCTGCATCTGCATCCGCACCCACAGCGGGCCCGTTCAAAATTGTGTCCTTCAATTTCTGCAACCGCAGATGGCCCAAAAACTTTGTCTCCCACAGTTCATAATTCTTTTCGTCTCCGTCAAACACAAGACGAGACCAACGTGAACTTGTCCTTTCGCTCATAGTGCTGGCACTCCAAACCTTGAGACACGAATTCAAACGTGCAGACAAACTGTCTTGCTACTCACGCCGTATCTGCACAAAACATCAACGCATCTGGGCCCATAACCTGTTAAACAGAGCTTGACTAGATACCGGCGAAAGACAATAAACATGCTTCACACAGGTTGCAGTGAGAACACACAATCAATTGTTTATTGGTACAGGTGCAGCTTAAATAGAAACATCACATGGCATGGTCACATGACAAACACACCTGAGAGGAATCCACAATAATTGGGAGCATACTCATTTACCAATCAATCAATTAACACAGATAAAGTTAGTTTTGATTGATTCACTTCCATTGTAAAGATCATTAGTTATTAAATTAGGGGCCGCTAACATGACACCGCTCTAACAGAAAACCCTTTACGCTTAATTAAAATTATGTGGTTTTGATTCAGGTAAAACAGAGCTTGGCCACTTTCACTCGGTTTTAATACTCAATTTTAATATAAAAAAAAAAAACACTGTAATTTACGTTAGTTTGTTTTCTCAGACCAACACCAAATGGACCGACAGACTCGTTAGACCCCCTGGAAAATGAAAGGTGAGCGAAAGATTCACTAATATATACGATCTTCACAGGGAATCAGTCATAAATGAGTATTTGACCTAATGTTGTGTCTTCATTGTTCAGGAGAAGAGCGAAGCTCAACTGGGTGACGCTATTCTTTAACAACATCCAGCTGGAGAAAGAGGTTGGAATTGTTTCTTGATTTAAATTAAAGCATGTTGTTGTTTTCCCCTGAACTCTTAACCGTGTGTGTGTGTGTGTGTGTGTGTGTGTGTGTGTGTGTGTGTGTGTGTGTGTGTGTGTGTGTGTGTGTGTGTGTGTGTGTGTGTGTGTGTGTGTGTGTGTGTGTGTGTGTGTGTGTGTGTGTGTGTGTGTGTGTGTGTGTGTGTGTGTGTGTGTGTGTGTGTGTGTGTGTGTGTGTGTGTGTGTGTGTGTGTGTGTGTGTGTGTGTGTGTGTGTGTGTGTGTGTGTGTCAGTATTCTCTGAGTGAAGTCCAGGGGCTTCATCACTCTGTGGGATGTCTGGCCTTCATCTTCATCTCTGTGTTCGTGGTTCAGATGTTGACCTCGCAAAAGTGAGTGTCGTACGGGACCTTAATAATGTACAGGAAGTTCCTGATCTCAGTGTGAACGATTCAATCTGACATTTAGATTAAAATGTAAAGTTAAAACAAATAATTTTAAAGTCAAAATCAAAACACTCAGTAGGATGAAATGTTTTTTTTCTTTACCTGTCTTGCATGTCATGTGACCATTAACCGAAATCAGAGAGCCGCGGACATGTGAATGTGATATAATAATTAATATTTCAATAAATTAACAAGTATTATAATTTTAAATGATTAAACTTAAAATCTTGAGAGACAAGATCATAATTTAGCTAACAAAAACGTTTGGTGCACTTTTCACCATGCAATCAATTCACCTTTAATCTAAACATTTCTTTTTGTTAAATATATTCAAGAAATCACATCATAATTTGGGCTCCAGAATGGCAGAGTTCAGATCACCTGTTTTGGGCGAGGGTCAGATCGCAGAAGCCTGCTCTTTATTTCCTCACATTAAGAAAAGTGTGAAAGTGTTTTCTGCAATTTTCTAGTGTTTCTGCATGAACACTCAACAGAAATCTCTCATTCTCGTTGGTCATGTGCAGAAACTTTGCTCTTGCGGTGTCGTATGGAGCCACTTTCCCAGTCCAGATCCTGATCGCACTGGTGGTCTTCACCAGATTCCTGAAGGTACGACTGCATGGCTTTGAGAACAGTCAGATTAGTGGCTGACCAATGGCAAACTCTTAAAATATTATAATGACTACACTGTAAACCCGAATAAGTTAGCAGAACTCAAAAAATTTAAGGCAATCGATTGCCTCAATTTTTTTAAGTTTTGAAATTCAAAGATTAAGTAAGCAGAACTGGCAGATTTTAAGTTTGTACTTAAACATTTCAAGTTGTGAACAAACTCCATCGCACACCTGCAGGTGATAGGTGCGTAGGATAACAAGGCCAATTAGGTAGGTCGTTTCAGCAGATAAGGAACTGATGAAGGTCGTGTGACCGAAACGTTGTGTTAATAAATATAGTTATAAAAGTTAAGAACAATTAAAATCAGAGTACACTATTTCATACACTTAACTTAAAACCTTCATGTAATCTCAATGTGAACACTTTCATTAGTATTAACTTATAGTTTTAACAAGCTAGTTTACTAACATACTATTATGTTATCATGCTAACAATAGTATGTTATACAGCACTTACTGCATGAGTGCAACAATATAAAGATTTTATTTGCTCTCAGATCAAGCCGCATGCACCACTTGTCACCATGATGGTAACTATCCTAAAACCAACATTAACAGAAATTCTTCTAAATTAGCATAACAAAACATTAATCAATACTCAATATCCCACTTAACATTAATCTTGCACACAAAAAAAAACATTATATTACGTTTAATTTTAGAATTTACTCTCTCATTCAAGTGCCATCGGCAAAGCATGCTGGGAAATAGACATCCCAGCAGTTTCAGTTAAACTTAAGTTTGTTTAAATTAAAATAAATCATTTCATAAAACTCAAAACAATGAAACAGTTCAGTTTACTTAAAATATATCAGTTCTGTGAACTTGAAAGAAAAAGAAAGTGCTAAATACTCATAAAAGTTCATTTGACTGAACTAATTAGTTTAATTTAAGTTTATTCATAAAACAGAAGAGACTCACAGCTAGAGTTTTGTAATTAATTATGTTAAATTCACTGTAAAATCAAATTAGTTAGACTTACTTAAAAAAGCATGCAAACCGATTGCCTTAAACAAACAAGCGAAATGGGAATAGTATGTTGTTCTGACAAATGCTTATTTAGTATACTTCACTTACACAAGAGTTCTAGCAACTAAAAAAGAACTGTAGAGAGTACTTGATAATTTACTTTAAAATGTAATTGCCAAGATTGTCACAAATATAGAGGGATTATATAAACCCAATTAAAAGTTTCATTAGTGTTAGCAACAAAATGATAAAAGATCATTAATTGACACGAAATATAGTTTTGTTATACATCATTCATTCATACATATATACATACATATATATATATATATATATATATATATATATATATATATATATATATACATATATATATTTATATATACCTTCTCTTCCTTTGAAACCAAATAACTGGTTCGCTGCATCAATGGGAACTTGAGAAGAGAATTACAATAGTATAAATGAAGTTCCAAGTGGCCAACCAAAGAGAACACAAAACATTTAGGAAAATCAACATCAGTTTATAAAGTCATATTATGTGATGTTGTCTCAAATATTCCAGTTATATTGACAATTCAACATTCAAGATGACTTTGGGAAACGAGTGAATGCAAACAGAGAAAGATAACTGCAGAAGTGGAGGAAATTAGTGAAAAGTCCATTAAGAATTTCCCCGCCTCGAGTTACCAATCAGTTAATCTTAACTTGGGTTTTCTAAGTTAACATAGTATGTGAATAGTACAGATTATAAGATTTTTACAATTAAGTTAAGACATTAAGTAAAGTTAACTAAAAAGTATCCGTTAGAATCACTGTTGGATTTAACAGTGTTGTGGGCTTTTAAAAAAAAAGTCTCAATATGTGTGTGTGTGTGTGTGTGTGTGTCAGCGCTGGAGCTCTAAGATCCCCCCCAGCATCCTCTGGGTGTCGTTGCTGTATGACGGCGTGGCCACCAGGGCGGCGCTGCGTCTGCTGCTGGTGCTTCTGTGTCTGCTCATCACGCTGCTCATGGCAGTGCTCAACATAGTGAGAAACCCCTGCACAAACACCAGCTCACGACCGACAGGACCGAGTCAGAGCAGCCGTCTTCACACTGCAATAAACATGACTGTACTGTAGCATAGAGGTGGAATGGAGAAGTTTACGATAGAATCACAAAATTAAGAATTTAACACTACAGGCAAAACTAATGTTTTTTTTTTATATACTGGTTAATTTGTCTTCCATATAATGTCTCATTTCACACTAGTGGAAGGATAAACTAAAATACACATTTAAGTGTTTAATTTATTACACTTAGATTTACTAACAGCTTGCTCAGCGCAAACCCTCTTTTGGCCTTAAAGTCCCCCTGTAGTCAATAATTATATCCCTTAAAACTCATCTTTGATCACCAAAATGACATATTTAAACGTTTGAAAAAAATTCTTCATGCCTTAAAATATCTTGAATGTAACTCAACACCCTTGCCTCATTTAGTATGCGCGGAGGTTCTATGAATATGCGAATGAGCCCCGCCTCCACTCACTCACTCAGCTCAGAGATCCACTGGTTGACGATCACACGTTGATCTGATTGGTTACAAGGTAGTTTGTGACGTCAGAAACACCAGCGATTTCAAAGCGTCTTTGGTTCACTGCAGTTTTAAGGAGGAAATACTCAGCAATGGTGTCGACTTATGAATTTACACATGGTTTGTCTTAAAACATATTAAAAACACCACATAGACACATAAACAACATTAAACCCTGGATTTTCACCACAGGGGTCTTTATGTTTTTTCAGCTAAGCTTATTATATATGCATTTGTAGGAGTTTCTCTTTCAGACGCAGTATTTATGGGAGGAGAGTATTTAAATGAATCATGCAAAGTGATTTACTAAGTTTTGCGCTTGTGAATTTACTGGTATTTGCTCTATTATTTAACGCCCAAAGAAAGCACATCTTAAAACAGCCTTGTTTAGTAAATCTGACCCTTTATCTTTTTGTGTCACTAAATTTAAGTTACAATACATATCATTAAAAATATTTTTTTCTCCACTACAGTAACACTTACATACACCAAAACTTACAGTTTTATTCATATCTATATTCTGAAGGTTTTTACTGAGGGGTTTGTTCATATATCAATCAACCTGATTTTTATAGCATTTTATTCCTAAAAACATGGTGAAAATGCGTTTTTCTGTCGGTCGACAGTATTTTCTGATTTATGGAGTGATAAAAAAAGAGATCAAAAATCCCCTCTATAAAAACCTCTAAGTCTAATATGTCAACAAAATCAAACAAGTATTTTGAATCTGGCTTTATCCAATATTCAAATTAATGTTCTGAAAATGTATACAAATTAATGCATATTTAATCAGATAATGCCTCGTTGCATATCTTAACATAACATTTCACAAAACTGATATCTATTAATGAAATATTTGTATAAGTTAGTTTATCATAATGCATCTAATTAGTTTTGACCATCACTGAAGAACTACAGCTACATTTCTGTTTGTAACTTTATTATGAAGGATCCTGTGTAGATAAGAGATACAGCTTTATGCTTTATTATAAGAAAATGAATGTCATTAAAATAGTTTTTTCTCCACTACAGTACAACTTACATACACCAAAACTTACAGTTTTATTCATATCTATATTCTGAAGGTTTTTACTGAGGGGTTTGTTCATATATCATTCAACCTGATTATTAGAGCATTTTATTCCAAAAACATGGTGAAAATGCGTTTTTCTGTCGTTCGACAGCGTTTTCTGATTTATGGAGTGATAAAAAGAGAAATCAAAAATCCCCTCGATAAAAACCTTTAACTCTAATATGTCAACAAAATTAAACAAAAACTTTGTAACAAATTAATGCATATTTAATTAGATAATGCCTCGTGCATTTTTTAACATAACATTTCACAAAACTGATATCTATTAATGAAATATTTTTATCAGTTAGTTTATCATAATGCATCTAATTAGTTTTGACCATCACTGAAGAACTACAGCTACATTTCTTGTAACTTTATTATGGGGGAAAAAGGATCCTGTGTAGATCATAGACACAGCTTTATTAAAACTAATTAGATGCATTTTGATAAACTAACTTATACAAATATTTCATTAATAGATATCAGTTTTGTGAAATGTTATGTTAAAATATGCAACGAGGCATTATCTAATTAAATATACAATCATTTGTATACATTTTCAGAACATAAATTGCTTTATTATAAGAAAATGAAATACACACAAATGATCTTCTGCCTTTTTATGTCTGTCTGCACAACCTCTTTAGTGTGTTTGTTTGCTTCGTAGGTTTTTATACCAGGCGATGACTGCTCAAATGTTTCCCACAATGCAACAGAATTGAACAATCTTAATCTCTACACTTTCCCGGTAAGCTTTACCATTATAAATGCCATTTGCATGAGTGTCGGTGTGATATTGATCGTATGTTACTGTGTCTCTGCAGTATTATCTGTACTGCTGTCTGCTGGCGATGCTGGGCGTGATGGTGTTCGTGCGCGTGTGTGTGTCTGTGAAAGTCTTCCTCCTGACGCTAGCGCTAGTGGTTTATCTCGCGCTCTTCTTGCACGTGTACGCGCCGCGCTCCGACTGCTACGTCAAACAGCTCTACGGCGACAACAGCACGTAAGACACACACACACACACACGTTTCTGTTTAACTATATATATAAAAAAAAAAATAGTACAACTAGTTAATACATTTGTACTGTAAAATAAAAAAAATTAGGGCTGGGCAATGATTAATCGCATCCAACATAAAAGTTTGTGTTTACATATAATATATGTGTGTGAACTGTGTATAATTATGTTGTATAAATAAATACACACACATGCATGCATATATTTAGGATAATATATATATATATATATATATATATATATATATATATATATATATATATATATATATATATATATATATATATATATATATATATATATATATATATATATATATATATATTAATATAAATAAGTATATATAAATATAGATATACAGTATATACATGCAAATATTTCTTCAATATATACATGCATGTGTGTGTATTTATATATACAACATAATTATACACAGTACACACACATATATTATATGTAAACACAAACTTTTATGTTGGATGCGATTAATCGTTGCCCAGCCCTAAAAAAATGTATGTGTATTAAAAATTATAACAATTTGCAATGATTTTTTATTTGATTTAATTGTGCATTAATTGTTGTTCTTGTTATATTAAATTATATAATTAAATATTATAATAATAATTATCATAATGATATAATGATATAATAATGATTCTAATAATGATATAAAAAAACAATAATGATTATTATTTTCTGATTTATCAGTTGTAATTCTTATAACAGTAATAAACGATTATAAGTTTAGTTTAAAATGTGTTAAAATTGGCAGCTGAATATATATTAATTTCATTCAGCATATTCTTCAGATTGAAACAAATATTCAGTGAGAAATATGTAGGTGGGACTTAATTTATTCATGAGGAGTTTGATCGAATGGTGTAAAATGTCTCTATTACAGACGGTTGAAAAATATCAAGGATTAGTGATGACAGAATATTAATATATTTTGACGAGGGATTATGAAGACAAACATTTTTTCTTTATTATAACGTCACTGATTAATCATTCATAATATGAGCGGCAACATGAAATAAGAAGGTAACAACCAGAGTCAATATTGATTTTAGGACTTTGGTGGGATGGACAGTCATGGTTCAGATGCTATTAGTATTTATACATTTATTTTGCATTGTAACTCTAAACGGTGCCCAGAAATACTGTGATTGTTGTACAATTTTAATAAGTTGAGTAAAAATCATTATTGACTGTGATATCTTACTGTGTGTGTTTCAGGCCGGGAGTTCTTAAGGAGCCCAAGATCATGGCCGGCATTTGGCTGGTCATTTTCTACTTGACTTCCCTTATTCTTGTGCGACAGGTAAGAGTGTGTGTGTGTGTGTGTGTGTGTGTGTGTGTGTGTGCGCGTGTGTGTGTGTGTGTGTGTGTGTGTGTGTGTGTGTGTGACTTAGTGTGTGTGTGAACACATATTTGGTTATGAGTCAGTTGCACTGAGTGTTGGGGAAGTTGTATAACAGTAATCCACTAGATGACTAACTACTTCTCGAAACGGAAGTTTTTGTCTTTATATGCGGCTTTTTCCTTTAGTTGTCAGGAATCATGTGTTTAAAGTCATACATTATGGTTTTTATTCATATTTTGAATGCTTTCTCTTTTTTGTAGCAATTTTTATTGTCTTTTAAATGTTACATATATATATATATATATATATATATATATATATATATATATATATATACAGTATGTGTGTGTGTATATATGAAGAGTTCAGATGCAAAAGCCTCTAATTTTCTTATAGAATGATCATTTTTATCAAGCTTGTATATTTAAGTTCAGTAATTTCACTTAAATGGCAATGAAGATTATCATTTAAGTGAAATTACTGAACTTAAATATACAAGCTTGATAAAAATGATTATTCTATAAGACAATTTCAAATGGCATTTAGAGGCTTTTGCATCTGAACTCTTCATATATATATATATATATATATATATATATATATATATATATATATATATATATATATATATATATATATATATTTTTTTTTCTGTTTTCATTTAAAATATTTTAAACTAAATAAAAGTGAGAGGTGTTGAGTTTGAAATATTTTATTTCAGTTAGTTTAAAAATATATATTTTGGTTTAATTTATTTTTGTTTTTTTTATTTCCAGTGTATAATTTGAGTTCTAGTGATATTTTAGCATCATTGAGATACTA
Source organism: Scardinius erythrophthalmus (assembly GCF_964197995.2). Taxonomy (NCBI): domain Eukaryota; kingdom Metazoa; phylum Chordata; class Actinopteri; order Cypriniformes; family Leuciscidae; genus Scardinius; species Scardinius erythrophthalmus. The sequence goes on along the minus strand of NC_138222.1, from coordinate 68,873,342 downwards.
TTATAGTTTTTATTATTACTGTTTTGAATATGTTATTTTTATATTTCCTGTTTGCATTAAAGTTTTAGTAATTTTCTTTTTTGTCATTTTTAGTGGTTTTTAATGTATATATGATATATCATTATAGACATTAAAAGTTATTTTAACACATCAGTTTAAACTAAATGAACACAAGTCAAGTGGTGTAAAATAAGTCAAACAATTTATTTTTCCAGTCAAAGTATATTTTATTTCAACCATTGTTTCTCATGCTGACTACAGTGACCCTGCTCAGCTGAGTGTGTGTGTGTGTGTGTGTGATCTGTGTGTATACAGGATGAGTTGGGCTCTCGCACAGAGTTCCTGCTGGAGAAGTGTTTTAAAAAAGAGACGGACGAGATGGAGACGACGAAGAACGTGAACAGACTCCTCTTGCAGAATCTGTTGCCGGGACATGTCACTGAGTTCTTCATCGGCAAGGACGTCCCAAACCAGGTGACACACACACACACACACACACACACACACACACACACACACACACTCTCAGGTGTTCGTGATGAAGACCTCGAGCTCCACTGATGCCCTCTAGAGGCGGCAGAGTCCATTACACTCAATCTCCTCCAGTGCTTCTGTGTCTGCTGAGCGAGAGTTCATCGTTTATCGAGTAAAAGTCTTTTAGTGTAATTGTACAAGCGTCCTCCTTCAGCTCGAGCGTCACTAGTCTTTCTGTGTCAAATCTGCTCTGATTTTATCAAGGAAACGCACTTTGATATTGTTAGTAATATTTCAGCTGGACTGAAGCAGGTTTACTTGATTATCCAGACAACATTTATTATAAAAATCATGAGTATCAGATCTGATCATCATTGTATTGCATTAAATGATTTAAACCTACAGATCAGACTATAAGCATTTAAATATCATCTTACTAAGATAATATTATTGGCAGATATTGATATTTATATGCATTTTATGCTGAAGATCGCATTGATTTACATTACAAGCATCAGGATTTCATCTTACTGTTTGACCAAATTGCATATTTTTGCTCTGAATAAAATGAAGCTGTTTTTTATATATCAGACTATATGAGCCATAAAAACCTTGATACATAAAAAATGAAACTCAACAAAAACCACATATGAAAACTTTTTCCTTTTATATTTTGTCTGAAGGTTTAATAAATGGTTTCATTATATTACAATTATATACTAATATTTCATATGTCAGGCTTTACAAGGTTAAAACCTGGTGTTAACAGGGCTTAATTCTGTGATGTATCTGTGTGTGTGTGTGTTTCAGGACTTGTACAGCAAGTCGTGCGAGTGTGTGTGTGTTATGTTCGCGTCCGTGCCGCAGTTCTACAAAGAGTTTTACAACGAGAGCAGCATCAACAACAACGGGCTGGAGTGTCTTCGCTTCCTCAACGAGATCATCTCAGACTTTGACGAGGTGAATATCTCTTCATTCGTCTGTTTTATCGGTTTAATCTTTTACACCGACCCGTCACACAATGTGTTTTCCTCTCACAGCTCCTTAACAAGCCAAAATTCAGCGCGGTAGAAAAGATCAAGACCATCGGGAGCACTTACATGGCGGCCGCCGGACTGACCAATCCTGCCAAAACTGAGGAGCAACTAGTGAGTAGCGAGCGAATCTAAATCTATGGTGTCCCCAGAGTGTGTCTGTGAAATTTCAGCTCAAACTTATTTATTACAGCTTGGCAAATTTGCCTCTTTTTGGGTGTGAGCAAAAACTTGCCGTTTTTGTGTGTGTCCCTTTAAATGCAAATGAGCTTTAGCTCCGCCTCGGTTCAGAAGAGGGCGGAGTCTTTACACGAGCTTCAGAAACTCCGGCAATAACAGAACAGGCCAATCTCCCTCATCCAGAATCCCAGAATAACCAGCATACATGCCAACCCTCACGATTTTTCCGGGAGACTCCCGAATTTCAAAGCCCCTCCCGAAAAGCTCCCGGACCGACCTTTCTCCCGAATTTCTCCCGATTTCCACCCGGACAACAATATTGCTACACCATCCGTCACTGGGCGCCGTTTCAGACCAAACGGTTGCGCTCCCATGGCGTCTGTCGTTGCTATGCAACCAAACTGCGCTCTCCATGATGACGACGAAGAAGTATCAGCGAAGGCTTAATTGATTCCTAGCCCTCGCATTAGCTTTACTACTAGATATATTTCTGGAGATGAGAAGGAAAAACCCGCCTGGAAAAACTAGCGCACGTTGCTTCCATTATGAGTGCTCACCGCGGCCGCGCGCCTACGGTTGAAATAACGACCTTGAGCGCGGAAAAGACGCGATATGTGAACGGCCCCTAGTCTGAAATGAAAGGCAAGAACAGCTATTTATTTGGCTTGAGACTGTTACATGAAAATTTAAAAATGAAATGTCATAATTATAATGTTTTGAGAGTTTACCTATGTAATTGTTGCATTAGGCTATGAATTAATAAATGTTTATTGATAAGATCTAGCTATTTCATGTCTTTTCATCCCCCCCCCCCGTTCCTTTTGAATATCTCCCTAATTCTGAGGTCTTAAGGTTGGCAAGTATGATAACCAGTAGCGAGTGCAGCCTTACGGAGAGACTCAGGAAGAGCTTCTGAATGTTAGCGGAGACATTTCTGTAGTTGTTGTGGAGTTACACTGATCATCTCATCATCTTGTTGATCTTCTCCACAAGTGTCCACAGTTCCTGAGGTCTTGATAAGACAGCGGTGACATGTTCTGGTCAATAGTGTTCAGTGCTCGTCTGTGCTCAACCACAGAACAGCTTCAGGCTCTGCTGGATCTTCATCAGTGCGTTAGAACTGGTCTCTGTTGTCGCTTGTGGAACCAAATGTCGGCTGGTGGGTGTAAACGTGCAGATTAAGGGCCGGGAATATTATAATAAGATCCTCTTCATACGTCAGAAGGAGAGCGTAATCTGACCGGCTTATTTTATAACATGCTTGCAGAGAAAGGCTCACCAGAACACAGTTACTGGGTTTTACTTTTCACGTTTACTGTGTTGGTAGAAGCACCGATTATAGCACTTACACACAGAGAAACTCAGATTTTCATGATATGTCCCCTTTAAAGGGCATTGTAAATCCACATGGTGAGTTTTCATCAGTTTTGTGCATCTACAGCTCTGCGACATGTCGTGCAATCACATTCGCAGCATGTTGGACTTCGCCATCGCTCTGATGGGGAGACTGGAAAACATCAACACACACTCGTTCAACAGCTTCAAACTGAGGATCGGTAACACACACTGCATATTTATGACTTATACACACATCATTTCAACCTTTCGAACGATCAGATTGTGGACTGATCTGTTTATCCAGCATAAATGTGAGACTGGTGTTGTGTTGTGTCCAGGGATAAACCACGGCCCAGTGATCGCGGGCGTCATCGGCGCTCATAAACCTCAGTATGACATCTGGGGGAACACGGTAAACGTGGCCAGCCGCATGGACAGCACTGGAGTCCTGGATAAGATACAGGTGATGCATCTGTACACCTGTCGAAACATCGAAACGTCAATCTCTCTCACACACACACACACAATTATAGCTGCATAATTTATCCAATTGTCTCTATAATATGCAGAAGCAGAAAACAGGAATAAAGCGAGTATCTGCTTTATAGGCCAAACCTGAGAAAATGGCACATCTGGGAAAAATTTGAATTTCGACAGAATGAAAGCCTCTTAAAACAGATTGCATCATTTTACAGTTAAATGGTCCTGGGGTTTCAATGGGGACATTTGTGTTCCACTAGTGCAAAATAGATTTTTTTTTTTTAAAGGAAATGGGGATGAAATAGTACAATTCCAATAAAAAAACACACCTGTGCCAAAATGTATGCAGTCGGCACTAACACAGGCAAAACAATAAATAAAAAAAACCTGAAAAAGACAAAAATGTCCATAATTAGGATGCACAAGGGTTAATGCATGAATGTTTCGTCTCTCTATGGAAGTAAAATAATGCCGAATGTTTTTGAAACAAAAAAAGCGTGTTGAATTGGCTTGAATTTTTATGGGCTGAAATTCAAAATTCCAAAATATTCGCTTCCTCAATTATGGATCTGTACTCTACTGCTATTCCTGCAGTTCCGGATGTGAAACTGAATTTTCTGTCGAATTTGAACCTCTGAACTTGTGGAAGCGAATATGTAAAGTGAAGAGTATTTTTAAACAGAATGAATATTTTGGAAGTTAAATCTGAAAGGTGAATATGGATTATTGAATGTGTGTGTGTGTGTGTGTGAAATGTTTTGAATTAGAAATATTTACAGCTTAAATATATGAATTTCAGCCCATTAAACTGCAAGCCCTAAAAATACAATGCATTCAAATGCATTCATGGTTAATGCATTGCATTTTTTTTTTTTTTAAGTAGTGCAATTCAACAAGCTTTTTTGTTTCAAAAACATTTGCCATTATTTTACTTCCATAGATCTCTATAAAGTAAATAAATAAAAGCATATTTTGTTACCTTTTGTTACTTGGAAGATGTTTTTCCCATCATCGCTGATCATTTCCCAGAACATTCAGCATCTGGTTTATATTCGCCATCTCAAACATATTCTCAAAACTATCGTTTTCAACGTCTTCAAAATCAATATTCTGATCCCTGACCGCTTCTTCAGGTCCACCGTGACACTAATATTTGATTGGGATAAAATAGTTGCTCAAACTTGAGCCATTTCAGGTTTTGCTGAGGATATTATTTTGTTTTATGCCTGGGGTAATTATGTACGTTATCGTAATGTATGAGACATCGCCACCTTGAGGAATAAAGCTGAAGTGCACATATTGAGTCAATAGCGATTAAATTATTGTTGCGCAGAAAAAAAAAAACACTATTACATACCGCGGGTCACTAGCGACCCGATACACTTTTTATGAAAAAATTATTTGACAACAGGCATTCTTTTATAATACTTCTTTTTTTTTTTTTTTTAGGAATGCACGATATATCGGCCACCATATTGGCATTGGCCGATATATTAAAGCCAATAAATAATGTAGTATTTCCTTCAGCTGAGACTCTTCAGATGCGCACTGTTCAACATGATGGTTTTGAATCGCTTGAAATATGATTGAAATCACTTAAAAAAAGGAAAATACAGCAAATTAGTGCAAGTCTGTCATATCGGCTACATAAAGTTATCATGAGAACATTATAATTGTGTGTGTGAGAAGTGGATTTTAATGGTGAGATTTTTGTGTTTGTAATCAGGCTCTCAAAAATTATATAAAAATGTGGATTTAGATTTATCTGCCAATATATCGGTTATCGGCTTTCAAATATAAAAAAATGATCGGTTATCGTATCGGCCAAAATGTTCATATCGGTGCATTCCTAATTTTTTCTTGCTTTATGTTCAACAAAAATAAAATAAAACATATGATAGCATAATACTTGAACACACCTGACGCCATAAACACTCGAAAATACGAACTTCCCCAGAAGGACTTGAACTAATTTAATTAAATGAATAAGGTATTAAATCAGTGTGTTGTTTGTTGTCTTCTCAGGTGACGGAGGAAACCGCACATGTGGCTCAAACGCTGGGCTATGATGTCACTCAGAGAGGAGTGGTCAACGTCAAGGGCAAAGGTCAACTGACCACGTACTTCATCGACACGGAGCAAATGCTGAAGACCACGTTATCAATGAAAGCTTGAAACATCAATCCGACATGTTATAACTTGAGATCCTTAGTGTTCCACTAAGGTCCTTTACGACAGGTGTGTTCACATCGGAGTTCGCAATGTAATGCTGTGGGTCCGTAGAAGAGTTTAGAGGAAAACAGTGTCAAAATAAGCAATAAAAAAATGTAATTAAATATAAAAAAAAATTAAAAAAAGTGAAAAGTTGGATTAAAATAAATATACTGTGAATGTTAGTGGTGGCTGAAATAGTTAGCACTTAACTAATTCAAGTACTTTTAAAAATGAAGGAAGATTAAAGTTAACTATTTTGTTTGTTCTTTTTGAAAATGTCTTCTTTCTGATAATCTATTTTTTTAAATAACGTAAAGTGTAAATTCTATAAATTTCCAAGGTGTTGAGTTTAGTTTTATATTGAATATGTGTATTATCTTTCACTTATGCACTTATTTATTAATGTTTGTTATTATGTATTTAAAATTTTGTATGTTCAATTTATGTGAAAAGTGTATATAAACATTTTCATTAAAAAAACTGCTCTTTGTTGTGTTTAAACTTTAACCATGTGACCGAGCTGACTAGAAAATGACTGGCTTTTAAAAGGGTGATACTCACAAAATTAAAATATATTTTTTATTTCTAATTGATAAGGAGAATTTTATGAAATCCCATTTAACCTGGGAGGAAATATACAGCCTATATCAACGCAGAAGTCATGCAAGTAAACGCAGAAACTATTATAATTTTTCCTGCCGTCTCATCTTTTCCCATCACTTAAGGTTTGGTTAATATCTTTAATATACAATTTCACAAGCTATCTTGAACGAACAGAGGCATGGTCTGAGATAATAGTGAAATATTTACCGGCGTCGCATTCTCGGAAGATGAAGAAAATATCCGTCAAATGAAAAACAAAAAGTAATTTCTTCACCAAAATACAAACCGCCACAGTGGAATTTCCCTCAGAACGAAGCCCCGCCCATCGTTCGCTGCCCAAACGATCTGATTGGTCCGCGCAACCGTCCGTCATCTCTCTTCCTGCTTGTGAAAGTGAGGTATTATTGTGTTTTCTGAGCGATAAAGTGTCGCACTTTAAATCGAGGTGATGACTTTGTCGGTAAGTTAGCGTTTGTTGTCTGTTTCAATATGTTTAAAATCAAAACGATGTTATCACCGAGAAACAAATCGCCAGGTGTGTTTAAACAGGTTTAATATTGGAGGAAATGTTTTGCTTTACTTTCCACGTAGTTTGTCCTGTATGAAAAGCGATTCGATTCAAACTTTGTTTTATGGTCGATCGATAGGCTACTATTTTATTCAGTTTGTCAAATGAAACGTCACGTGTTCTGTGATGGAACAGATTTAATTGTTATTACTCGCTGTACGTGTTTCGTGCACGCGCAGATCCGGGGGTCTTCACATCACTATGTCCGGCGACGCGCATCACAGTAGGAGGCGACGCCCCCCTAAAATGTTCATGGTCGCGTCCGACTATCGAGTGCAGGACCAGCTAGAAGGAACCATTCGCCTGCAGCGGGGGCAGCTGTGTGTGGAGCAGGAGGGGGGAGGAGCAGGACACAGGGGTGGAAGAGGAGAATACCTGTGGGTGAAGGTAAGAGAGGAATGTGTGTGGAGGTGTGTTCCCGCCACCTAACAAAATAAACAGGTCATTGCAACTTTTATCTCACGAATCTGACTTTATTTCCCCCTCACAATTGCGAGTTCATATCTCACAATCCTGCATTTTTTTCTCACAATTGCAATTTTATATTGCAAATGCAGGTTGTAAACTTATTGTGAGTTTTACAAACACGTTTTTCTTGGATTTAAGAGTTTTTTTCTCCTTTACATCTGTTTTTATATTTTTTTTATAAAAAAAATGTTGTTGTTGTTGTTGTTGCTGTTGTTAATAAAATTGGTAATTGCGACTTTATCTTCCACTTCCGACTTTTTCTTGGAATTCTGAGTTTGCATAAAAAATATAAAAAGGTAGGCTAATTGTGACTTTTATCACAATTCTTTGATTTTTCGCTTCTTAAAATTTACGTAATTTCTATTTTGCAATTCTGACTCTTTTTTATGTATTTGCGAAATATTAAATAGAGAGGAAAACCCCAAAAGAAGTCAGAATTCAGAGAAACAAGCCTAAACTCAGAATTGCAAGAAAAAGGTCAGAACTGTGAGATAAAAAGTTCGCCCACGTTTGATGTTTTTCAGTGTGTGTGTCAGGAATAACCACGTGTGCTCTGTTTATCTGTCACTATCTCCTGAAGCCATCTTGTGGTGTCCTCTGGTGTGTCAGGGCCACGTGTTTCAGACCTCAGAGTGTGTGTGTGTGTGTGTGTGTGTGTGTGTGTGTGTCAGGTGATTGACAGCGGGTGTGTGGTGAAGGTGAAGCGTGAGGTGCTCAGTGAAGTGGCCCCTGACCTCTCGTGTGTGTGTGTGTGTGTGTGTGTGTGTGTGTGTGTGTGTCAGGTGATTGACAGCGGGTGTGTGGTGAAGGTGGAGCGTGAGGTGCTCAGTGAAGTGGCCCCTGACCTCTCGTGTGTGTGTGTGTGTGTGTGTGTGTGTGTGTGTGTGTGTGTGTGTCAGGTGATTGACAGCGGGGGTGTGGTGAAGGTGGAGCGTGAGGTGCTCAGTGAAGTGGCCCCTGACCTCTCGT
>NC_138222.1:68860014-68862514 GCF_964197995.2 Scardinius erythrophthalmus | reverse complement strand
GTCCAGTCCCGATCCGCAGAGTGTGTGTCCCCGCTCGCCGTCGGCCAGAGAGTGTGTTTCCCGCTGGACGAGTGTGTGCAGCGCGGGACTGTGCAGTTCTGCGGACCCTTGCCCAGCCGGGCCTCCAGCTCTCTTTATGTGGGAGTGTTACTGGTGAGCGTTCGTCAGGTGTAGAGTTCAGTGTGTCGGCCTTTATAACGTGAGCAGAGCAGTTCTGCTTGTTAACAGCAGGTGTTCATCACTAATGTGAAGATCATTAGTTATTAACTTGCACAACACTGGAATCATTTTGACAACGTTTTATCTCTACAGAGGTAAAGGAGAAAGGTAACTTTAACATGTGTCCAGTTAATGTGTGTGTGTGTGTGTGTGTGTGTGTGTGTGTGTGTGTGTTTAGGATCAAGCGGTGGGATCATGGGATGGATATTATAAAAACACCAAACTGTGCTCCATCCCGTCACCTGAGTTTGGGGCTTTACTTCCCCTTTCCAAAGTAACTGCAGGTAACCATCAAAACCAGTGTCATAAACAATGAGACCATGATGCATTTTATTATGAATAGAAAGTTTAGCGTTTATTTGAAATATAATTTTTTGTAACATTATACATGTCTCTACTGTCACTATTTAAATGTTAATATATCATAATAACAAATCCTCATATTAGAGTGATTTCTGAAGGATCATGTGACACTGAAGACTGGAGTAATGATGCTGAACATTCAGCTTTGATCACAGGAATAAATTACACTTTAACATTTATTCACATAAAAAACAGATGATTTACATTACAAGAATATTTCACTATTTTTACAGTATTTTTAATCAAATAAACGCAGCTTTTGTGAGCAGAAGAGACTCTTTCAGGGAGAATAAATAAGAATTGTTCAATAATCTATATATATGTTGTCTTTTGTTCCGCAGAAACTCGATCTGAACGGCCTCCTGTGGGAGTAATCAATCCCAAACCGCTTCCCAAACTGCCTCTGTCGCCCCTCGCCAATAAACCCGCCGTCCAGATGACCACGCCCACCTCTCCGGTGGTCACGCCCACCTCACCAATGGCCACGCCCACCTCTCAGACGGCCACGCCCACAGACAGACCCCTCATCCAGGCGGCCATGTTAGTGACGGCTAAACAAGCCCTCCAGCCTCCGTCCTCCTCTGTGCCGAAAGCCGCTCTGAAACCTCCTCCGCTGGTCCCGCCCACCAAGCTTCAGGCCCCGCCCACCAAGCTTCAGGCCCCACCCACCAGGCCTCAGGCCCCACCCATGTCCCCGCCCACTGACCACTCGCGCTCGTCAAACGGATTCCACAACCTCCCCTCTCCACCAATCGCTGAGCAGAGGGCGGAGCTTGGCACGTGGTTAGAGGTGGGATCCATGGTGGAAGTCAATGACCCGCCCCTTTTTGGAGTGATTCGCTGGATTGGGCAGATCAGCGGCCTATCAGAGCCAGTCGCTGGAATTGAGCTGGTAATCGAACAACTCTCACTTAGGAAGAATACTTAACCTTACAAACTTTGTAACACATCAAAATGATCTGATACTTTTTTTGTCCAGAAATCTTATTTTATTTCATTTTGATAATATTTTTTTCTATTTTTTTAATGAGGTTTTTAGTTATTTTTTTATTTTATTTTCCATTAAATGACTAGATTTTATCAATAAATAATAAATAAGTAGTCATTTAAGCACATTCCTCACATTCTTTAAACCTAAATTCAAAATAACTCACAATTCTATGCATACCCCTTTTAATTCAGCTCTAAATATCTTACATTGGGCGTCTCTGCCGACCTCTTGTGGAAAAATAATAATATAAGATGATATTTTATGACTCTAGATGGCCTTATAGCTCTATATGGAGTAAACAAGCTGTTCCTCTGGGTCCTAAAGTTTTACTTCAGTGTGCATTCAGATACACATGTAGACATTATAAAATAATTTTTTGGTAAAGTGTTAGCATTTTTAGTTTTAATTTTGAGCATTTTTAGTTTTTTCTATGTGAACTGAAGCATTCCTCACATTCAATTCATTCCTAAGGGGGTCAAATTGACCCGCGATGGAAGGATTTGTTTCTTTTTTAAATTTCAACCAAACAAAAGTCCTTGGGTCTTGGACTCTCTGATGAACACTCACTTTTTTAAAATAATTTTTTAAATAAAAAGTTTTTATAAGAAGGATGAGGGATACTAATAAATTATTAATAATAAAGGTGGTTTATGTTGAAAGTGTTTTGTTTGTCAGGACCAGGAGTTGTCCGCCGCTACGGATGGCAGTTACCTCAGCGAACGCCACTTCCGCTGTCCCGCTAATAAAGGGCTGTTCGTCAAACTGAGGAACTGCAGACGCGACTCCAGGTTCCCGGAGCCCGAGCTGCCCATCAATCAGGTCGATCGCTGCAACTCCATCGGTGCGTTCGCTTTGATTTATATATTTATATAGCGCTCGGCACAACAGACGCGGTTTCAAAACCGCTTCAAAATATATATTTCATAG
>NC_138222.1:68845014-68852514 GCF_964197995.2 Scardinius erythrophthalmus | reverse complement strand
ATTGTGCTTTTGTCAAACTGTACTCTTGACAAACTGCAACGCAGCTAGAAGCTAGGCTAAAGTTACATTAGAGATGTTAAAGATAACGTTAAAATACGTTGTTGACTTACCTTAAAACAGATGTAGACATCCTTGTTTAATTTAGTCAAGTTTAGTTGGTGTTGTGGTCCAACTAAACTGTTGTGGTTAGTTGCTTATCTCGGTTGAGATGTGACTTGGGAAAGGGTAAAAAATACACACCGTCGCCCAGCCTCTCAGGATACCTAGTGTTGGAGTTGAATGTACCCCATGCACACCGTTTGACCATTTTTAAACTTAAAATGACAAGAAAAAACAGATAAAAACGAATGAAAACTGACTAACTGCAATGCATTTCAATGGACGTGGAAGCAAAGAATGTCCGAGTGCATTGGGTTAGCTATGCGCACTGTGATTGGCTCATCGCGTTTGGGGGCGTGGCTAAGCCATAGGTCAATTGAATGACATAGAATTAAGGACTAAGGAATGAGGAATAGGTTGATAACCTTAAAACAGAAAACAAACATGCATTACTTTACACAATAAACAATGCGTGACACAGCAACAAAGTATGCTTTGAATAAAGTAAATGTTTAAACATCTCAACTCAATCTAGCACACATCACTGCCACATTATCTGCAGTCAGGAAATATTCACAACAAAAGGAGTCACCACTCCTACCAGAATTAAACATGGAATTTGTGCTAAGCACTGAATGCAACAGTAAATTATTCCAAATATTACATACCAGTTGCGTCTCTAGTGTTGAACAATGAGCTGTTCTTTCTTGTTTGTAGGTTGAGGACTGAAGTAAAAGCTAACCCCAAACATTTTATACCCATGCTTATCTGCCAGGTGCGCAGGTAAAAGCAGTCCCTCCAGAAATGCTGGCTCAACTGTCAGTTCCACTCGTGTGTTTGGAAATTCTGCCCTCTTCAGGCCTGGAGTTTCTTAAAGGAAAAGCTGCCATTGTACTAATTTTGTGTGTTCTGTTCTTTGACGCAACACCTCCCACTTGACCTCCTGGTTCTTGAACCCAAGGAGGTCACATGAACCTCTCCGTTTGATCTGGTTAGATTTCAGTTGTCAGGTTTTTTTCCTTCTTCAACAGGAAGTAACACAATGATGCGTCTGACATCCCTATGAAGAACTGTACTAGGTATTTTGTTTGAGAGTTTCTTTGACTTCACTTGAGCAGGCTTCACAGTCGGGACTGGGTAGCTGGGAAAAGTTCTGACCTGCACATCTCTGACGATGCCCTTCTTGTCAATGTTGACACTGATGACTCTGGCAAGTCTGTACTGACCCCTCCAGGCATTTTGATCAGCAAGCCAGACTACATCTCCAACAGCCACATTCCTATGTGTTGTGTGCCATTTACTCCTCACGAATAGATTGGGCCCAGCTAACTGACTCCACTTCCTCCAAAACCGGTTAACTTCTGTTTGGATAACTCTCAATCTTTTGTATGGGTAGCTTTCAAAATCAAAGTATCCAAGATCTCCTCTGGGTCCAGACCGTCCAAGCAGAAGGGAATTTGGGCTGATGTATTCAACGCAGTCCTCCCGGCTTTGAGTTCTGGCATCTATGGGCCTCTCATTGGCAAGGTTAGCAGCCGTGTAGAGAAATGTTTGAAACTCACTCCATGTGAAGAGTCCTTCTCCTCCCAGGTTGTGCAAAGCCCGCTTCACAGTGCGAACAGCTGCTTCTGCAGCTCCATTCCTGTGAGGGGAGTCTGCTGGGTGGATTTTCCAGCTCCATTCTGTCCCATGCTTGGAAGCTTCATTTTCAAGCTCAGATTTATTCAGTTGATCCAGGAAGAGGTAGAGTTCTTTGAGGGCAGGGCTAGCACCCACAAAATTCTTTCCAGGATCTGACCAAAGTTTCTTTGGGTGCCCTCTCAGTGCCGTGAATCTTTGGTAAGCCAGGAGGAAGCCTTCAGTTGACTGGTCACTGACAACATCTGTATGTATAGCTCTGGATGCCATACAGCAGAAAACAATTCCCCACACCTTGAGCTTGGATCTCTTTTTCACCTCGTCCTTGACTTCATACGGTCCAAATAAGTCCACTGTTATGTACTCAAATGGTCTGGCTGGTGTTATCCGCTCGGACGGAAGGTCACTCATGATCTGTTGGCACTTTTTGGCCCTGGCCTTTCTGCACACCACACAGTTATCAACTCTCTTTTTAGCCAGCTTCCGGCCTTTAACCACCCAGGCTTTCTTCCTCATCCGGAGGAGTGTGCCTGCTATTTCTTCATGGTTTGCATCATGGGCCTCTTGAGCTAGGAGAGTGGATATCCATGCCTCATATGGTAGAATTGGTACAGCAGTCTCGTCCTCATCAAAGATCTGGAACCTCCCTCCACAAACTAAGAGCCCAGTCTCTTGCTCTCTGTAAACAGCAAGTCTGTTGAGAGTGGTGTCTTGAAAGGTTATACCTTCTTGAGCTGCAAGGAACAGGTCTCTTAGTGCATCTTCACACTCCCCGACAGTGAGTACAGCTTGTTTGGCTCTGGACCTCCAGTTTGTTGAAAGAGCTTCCTCCCACTTTGGTTTATTTGAGACTGAATTCTTGGTCAACACCTTTTTCCATCTCGTTGCAGCTCTCCACACCCAGGCAATGACCCTGATCAGCCTGGTCAGGCTGCTGAATTTCCTGATGTCAATCAGTTTGGTTACCGCAGAGCAGGCTGGTGATCTTCGGATCCGAGTCTTAGGTTCATCTGGGTTATCTTGCCGTGCATCACTCTTGTTTCTCTTTGCCTGCGCTCTAGTCAGTGCTGCCGAAAAAGCTTTCCTTTGAAGTTTATTTATGCCTTCCTTGGCATACGCAGCGACTTCTTTGGCTGACTTATGTGGCCACTCTTCCACAGGTTGCCGCAGGAACGCTGGTCCATCCTGCCACATGGAATCTTCCTGGAGGTCTTCTGGGGCTGCCCCTCTTGTTATAATGTCAGCACTGTTCAGGCCTCCCGGGATCCACCACCAATCTTCAACGGATGTGGATTTCTGGATATCTCCAACTCTATTTGCGAAGAAAGTTTGATATCCATAGCTGTCTCTCTGGATTGCTCCCAACACAGTTTGGCTGTCCAGTAGATGAAGCCATCGTTCAATTTCTATTCGACTGTGCTTTTCGACATACTTTCGAAGTCGTGCTGCATAGACAGCTCCGCAGATTTCAGCTTTTACTGGTCCTCCTTTTTGGTCCAATGGTGTGAGCTTTGCTTTAGACTCAACTAGTCTGACTTGGATGCCTTGCTCGGTCTCCCATCTGAAGTACACTACGGCTCCATAGCTTTTCTCACTTCCATCAGAGAATGTTATTCCCCAAGGTTTTCCAATCCAGTTGACTGGTGTGAGGCTTCTATGGAAAGTGATTTGGCCAAGACGTGTGTATTCCTCAAAGAATCGGATGGCTTCTTCCCTCAATTTTTCAGACAAAGGTTCATCCCAAGTATCTCGGGTCAGAGTTCTGACTCCAGCTTCCTGAAACGCCTTTCTGACAAGAATGGCGCCCTTTTGTTTGGCAGGTGTGACGAGGCCTATTGGGTCATACAGGCTAGCTACTTGGCTTAGTAGTACTCTTCTCGTCAGTGGGTTTGGAGTTTTCCCTCTCACCTCTTCATCAAAAAGATTTTGGCCGACTCTCATTTTCTTTTTCCTCTTTGAGAAATTGATTGAAGTCATGAGGTACAGTTTATCCTCTTCAACAAGGTATCCCACTCCAAGGGCCTTATTGTCTCCTTCCCTCATATGGTTTGGGAGAATGAGTACTGCGCTTGACTCCGCTCTTTTTTCTCCTGATACGATCTCCTGCCTCCTGCTTTGACTTGACCGGACCCAGGGCTTGAGAAAGAACCCACCTGTCCTCAGGATCTCTTCAACTCTTTTGATGTTCTGATCCAGCTTTTGCAAGTCATTATGGGAAGTCAGGATGTCATCGACATAGGTATCCTCTTCAAGAATCCTACGTTCCTCCTCCAGGTGAGCGAACATGGGCAGTTTGGCTGTCTCTCTCATAGCCAATTGTGCAATGCACCCTGCTGGTCGATCGCCAATGTTGACCCTTGTGATCACATACTCTTCAATCTCTTCCTCCTCAGTGTCTCTCCAGAGAAATCTGTGGAGGTGCATCTCCAGGTCTTCCAACCACACAGAATTGTACATTTTCTTGATGTCGCCAAGGGCAGCATGGACGCCTCTCCTGAACCTGAGTAGTACTGCTCGGATGGGATTAAGGACATCAGGCCCTTTCAGCAGAAGGTCATTCATGCTGACCCCTTTAAACTTCTGGCTGCTGTTCCATACCAATCGCACAGGTGTTGTGAGAGAGTGCGGGTTTGGCGCCACCAAGTGGCTGACATACCATACTGGCCCTTTCCAACTGGCAATGATCTCTTTGGTGAGTTTCTTCGCTGCTCGTCTCTCCACCATCTCATGGACTTGAGCTGTATATGCTACCTTCCACTCTGGCTCTTTTTTGAGTTGTTTTTCTGTTCTCAAAAAGGTGGCTTCCACCCCACTCCTGTTGTTGGGAAGGGAACTTGGATCTTGAATCCAGGGGTATTTTGTGTCCCAGTGGGGTTCATCACTGTGAGTATCAGCTTTGATGTAGGTGAGGCCTTTCCTTACGATCTCCAGCTCTCTTTCCTCACTCAGAGTCATTTCCTTACCTCCTGGTTGACAGTTGCCACACCGGCATCCTCCACACTTTGGTTCGCAAGCTACTCCAATGCTGTCCCATTTCCACCAATCCAAGAACTCTCTGCGAGCGACTGTGCTTTTGGTTTCAGCTGTGAACAGCTTAGTTATCTCTTGATACTTGACAGCGGTTACTCTCATGGATCGAGCAAAGTGTGTCTCGGACCTGTGTGCGGCTATATCCACTTCTTCTAACAGATCTGGATGTGCTCCACCAACAGTCTTTCCTAGTGGTCCTTCCCATAAGACAAGATCTCCAATCACCTTCACTCTTTGAGGAGCAAGTCTTCCTTCACGGTGGCTTATCAGTAGCTCAATACTCTCCGGTCTCCTCAGATCTCCTAGATTGACTTCTGGGAAGAACTTCTTGAGTTGCTCAGGTTTGATAACTCTGTGGATGTTGGCAATTTCATTCAAACCATAGCAGATAAGCTCATGAGCTCTTTCCGTGCCTATGGGCGTTTTGACCCTCACTCTGAGGAGATATCTTTTGGTTTTAACCTTCATGGCCATTCCTCCGACTCCATGAACGACTAAAGTGATGTTTTCACTTCGAAGATTTAGTCTCCTGGCAGCTTTGTGGGTGATGTAATTTGTGTCCGATGCCAAGTCGATCAGGGTTCCAATTCTTTGTCCTGCATTGGCAGTTACCTCGAGCAGCATTAGAATAACTGGCAATTCTTCTACTGCACTTGACTCAGTCACAGTCACTCCAAGCTGATTCTTTCCAACACAGTTTGTTTTCCCAGTGATGTTGGTAAATGCTTTCTTGAATTTCTCCACCATCTCTGGGGAGAGCTTAGATACAAATTCCTCCTGCTCCTCTGTAAGCTTATGTCTTCTCACATTGGATTGTCTTCTGTCTGTGTCACTCCTCCTGAAACCTCCCTTCAGGCAAAGAAAGAAATGATGGTCTTTTTTACAGTCTCTGTTCCTGCACAGGTAAGTGTCTTTACATTCATCATCTTCTCCATGACAGACCAAACACCTCTTGCAGGCCCCCAGCTTTTCTACAGCATCCAACTTTTCCAGAGGCTTCAGTTCTTTGAAACGCTTGCAAAAGAAGATCTTTTCTCTATGCTTTTCATCTCCACAGACAACACAGCCGCCTTTCCTCGTGGAACGTGTGGACGCATATCTTCTTTCCATACAAGCATATTTCTTTTCTGGCTTTTCACTCACCGACAGCTGCTCTAATTTTTCAAGAATTTCCTCCTGTGTTTTCAGGAATTTAAGAAGGTTCTCAAAGTGATTGTTCGGTGTGACATTATTCCTCGGGTTAACCATGTAGACAAGCCAATCTCGCTTGATATTGTCAGGTAACTTGCTTTCTATGGATTTAATCACTAGAGGGTTGTTGATGGCTCCTGTGTTTGCAAGCTCTGTGAGGTCATCCAGGGCCTTCTCTATAATTTGGATCATCTCGATAACTTTTCTAGGTTGATTTGCTCTTAAAACAGGAACTTTCTCCAAATCCTCAATTATCTCCAAGGCTATTGTAGACTTGTTCCCATACCTGTTCTCAAGCACCCTGAACATGTCCTCCGCAGTATTATAACTAGACAAACGTAGGTCTCTGCACATTCTCTCATCTACACTGTCAAGGAGTTGGATCTTCTTTACTTCGACTGAGCCTGTCGGTTCCCCCTGCTTTTGTAGACTCTCCCAGTCTCTTCTCCATCGATGGAAATTCCTTTTATACCCACTGAACCTGGGTAAACAGGTCGGTTTTATTCTCAGTGTTGGCTGTGGAGCTGGCACGGGCGTCTGCGGCACTCTCCTTCCATCTTTCTCCTCTTCTGCCATTCTTTGCGCCGTGAGAAATTCTGCCCTCCTTGCTTCAAGGCTTTTGCTGAATGCTTTCAGGTCTTTTACTCTGCCTTCCAGCCTTTCTTTTTCTGCTACTGGAATCCACATCTCCCACTCTGCTAGGCTTGAGACTGTATCTTGCACTTGTGCCTTCACACCATCCCACCGTAGCTCGTAGCCATCTCTATTTACAGCGGTAACAGGTATTTGAGCAATTCCATCACAGGCTGTCTCGGCTTCTTTAATTGCAGACTTCACCTCGTTCTCCCCGTATCTAGGCCATAGGTTTGACTGGATCACCTCCCTGATCTCATCCAATCGTACTTCGCATTCTTGGAACGTCTTCTCAAGTTCAGTCTGCTGCTGCTTGCTCAGGTCAGCTTCTTCACCCTCATCGGTTTCAGCTTCAATGTCTGCCAGAAGGCCAGCCCTGTATTCATCATTTGTCTCACTGACCTTCCTCGCCTCCGACGTGAGCTTTTTGAACTCCTCTCGCAGTTCGCTCTTAGTCATGTGTTTTGCTCCCCTGCTAAGGAAGTTTGCTTGCTTGGTAAAAGCGCTCTTAGCCAAAGTTCTTTCTTGCTTCAGCTCCTTCACTGTTTTCCCAAGAGCTTCCTTCGCCATCTTGAGATGTGAGCCAATCCTCCTCTTTACGACGACAGCTTTCCTGACTTCAGGCCGTTAATCCTTTTGTCTTCACTGCCACGTTGGTTATCAACTGTCAAGTTGTCTAGGTGTTATAATAAGTCCAGCTCTGCCCAAACTTGAAAACGGCTTGCTCAACACATGAAGGATGCAAAGGGACAACTCAATTCCTTTTAATGCTTTATTTTTCTTCCAGATGGTTTTGATGCAATTGGTTGATTATGTTGAAACAGTTGAATTAAGTAGTTGAAATGAATTGAATGACATAGAATTAAGGACTAAGGAATGAGGAATAGGTTGATAACCTTAAAACAGAAA
>NC_138222.1:68835014-68837514 GCF_964197995.2 Scardinius erythrophthalmus | reverse complement strand
ATGGGTAAGGTTAGGGGAAGCGGCTAGAGATTGCATTGTGTCAATGAATGTCCTCATAAAGACAGATGTACAAGAATGTGTGTGTGAGAATGTGTGAGAGTGTGTGTGTGAGAGTGAGTGTGTGTGTGAGTTTGAGTGAATGTGTGTGTAAGTGAGTGAGAATGTGTGTGAGTTTGAGTGAGAGTGTATGTGTGTGTGTGTGTGATAGAGAGATATGAGGAAAAGAACAAAACTCAATACAAAACAAGATTTTCACTTTGAAATGAATATTTGACTTGAAATCAGTTGAAATCATCCTGTAGTCTTAAAGTGTGTGTGTGTGTCTGTGTGTGTGTGTGTGTGTGTGTGTTTGTGTTCAGATCCGGAGGAATTCCTCAACCAGCTTTTCCTGCTTCTCCGGGTTGAACCACTTCTGAAGATCAGGTGATCATTTACATCCACATCCACCGTCTTTCTCTCTATTTACATAATCAATGCGCAGAATAAAGGGGCGGGGCCTGGTTGAGTTAGTTAGTAGTGTGTTAAACTGGCGGTTATGGTAAGGGGCGGGACATTTCCCAAACACGCTCAAAACGCTCGACCAATCACAACACACTGCTCCAGCCGACCAATCAGAGCACAGTGTGCTTTTCAGGAGGCGGGGCTTCATAGAGACAGGAAGTAAACAGAGCGTTACTGACAGACTGGGAAGAGAGGAGCCGCAACAATGGAGAATATGAGGAGAATAACCAACAAAACCTGTTCTAGTAGAGCCTGAACACATCAAGACTCTGTAAAAGATCTTTTTAAGAATGTTTAGATATTTGTGCTGGAAATAAGACAGAATTCTCTTTGAATGAATATGGGCCAGAAATTCTTAACAAGTTGCTTTCTAATAATAATAATAATAATAATAATAATAATAAAAAGTTTTATTAGAAATATTTAAAATATTAAAAATTTTAAAACAAGTTGAGTAGTTCATTAGAAAAGTTCATTAAAACAAGTACAAATAACTGCCAGTAGGGTAAAAAGATAGACTTAATTCAAAGTGAAAGCAAGTTTGTTGGCATATTGTTGCTCTCCTTTATCTTAATTTATGAGAAATTAAGTCCGTCTCAGAAAACAAAGACTTCAGTGTCATTGTACTTTTCCAGTAAATACATCTTTATTTTAAAATATTTTTCAAAATATTAAATTAAAAACATTATTAAACTAAAATATAGTACATTCATTTCATTGAAATAAAAAACCTTCTGAGCACCAGAGGGTTAAAGTGACAGCAGCCTAATCAAGATCTGCCGGAAAAACCTGACAAGCAATGTTTATTTTTATCTTTGTTCTACGGTATTTAATTATTTGTGCTATTGCTTTTAGTTTGATTGTTTTATCTTTTTTTATCAATAACTGGTTACTTGTCTTATGTTCATCATTTATATTAGTAGTTTTAGCTGTGGTATTGAAATTGGAATCGAGAATTGTGAAATTTCACCTTATTTATTTCAATACATGGGTCAAACACAAGATTTACGACAGTTTTAAGTTGGAAATGTAATTTTCAGGTCTATGCTCAAAAAAGTGAATAAATGGATTATAAATACAGTGTAAATATAATTTAGTAGCTTAAAATATAGTACATTAATTTCATTGAAATAAAGTTTAGTTCATTTTTGACTGAGACTCGAAGAGCACCAGTCCGTATACAGGAGATTCATCTGTGTGTGTGTGTGTGTGTGTGTGTGTGTGTGTGTGTGTGTGTGTGTGTGTGTGTGTGTGTGTGTGTGTGCAGGTCAGCGAGTCAGCAGCCACAGGAGTGTTTCCTCTATCAGCTGTTTCCTCCGTCGGTCTCGGCATCTCCTGCGTCTCCTCTTCTCTCCCCCGTGTCTCCGCTCGCGTCTCCGGCGCTCCAGCGAGTGGCAAACGTTCAGGCCCTGCTGGAGTCCTCCTTCATGCACTCCGGTCTCAAGCTCACAGAGGTGAGACACACACACACACACACACACACACACACTCACAGACACACTAACCCAACCCATAAACCTACCCATCACACACACACACACACACACACACACACACACACACACACACACACACACACACACACACACACACACACACTAACCCAACCCCTAAACCTACCCATCACACACACACACATACAAATACTAACCCAACCCCTAAACCTACCCATCACACACACACACACACACACACACACACACACACACACACACACACACACACACTAACCCGACCCCTAAACCTACCCATCACACACACACACACACACACACACACACTAACCCAACCCCTAAACCTACCCATCACACACACACACACACACACACACACACACACACACACACACACACTAACCCGACCCCTAAACCTACCCATCACACACACACACACACACACACACACTAACCCAACCCCTAAACCTACCCATCACACACACACACACACTAACCCAACCCCTAAACCTACCCATCACACACACACACACACACACACACAC
>NC_138222.1:68827514-68832514 GCF_964197995.2 Scardinius erythrophthalmus | reverse complement strand
TTTCCCGACTGTTGTTTCGCCGGGGTACATTTTCGGGCTGATGAACGTTATCGGATGTTCTTCTCCTTGGACCATTTGAGACAGTGCAGCTCCGAGGCCCGAGTCAGAGGCATCCGTTTGAGGGATGAATGGCGGGGAGAAATCTGGGACATGTAGCGCAGGCGGCGAGGTCAGCGCTGTCTGTAGTCTTCGGGAGGCTCTCTCGGCTGCAGCATCCCACTGTAGGACCGCAGGAGCAAAAAGGCCATCAGGGAGTATCCCCGGCCCTCTACAGAGAAACAAGTATGTGCCTTCCTGGGGTTAGCCGGGTATTATAGATGTTTTATTCCGGGATCCTCTCAGAGAAGAGTTTTTTGAACCGCCGCAGTTTAAAATTCACCCCTGGCCAGTGAAAGTGATCTCTAATCCCCTGCAGTGAGTTCTCTGTGGCGAGGTGGCCAGCAAGCGGTAGGCAGTGTGCCAGGTGGAGGACCTTCTCCGTTTTGCTCCTTGGTAGTATGAGCTGTTCCTTTAGTTCCCCCCACCTTTCTTCTACACAATATAACAAGTCATTTTTTACAATGAAGTGTGGAGAGGGGTGTGGGGGTGGCTGGTGTTCGGTGCCATTGACTACCCTTGACTTGTGACCAGCAGCATTTCAAGCGGTCGTCCTTTCGTTGTTCTCTTTCTAGGGAACCCTGCTCCCTGTGATCTGCTGAAAAAGATCAGAGAATTCTTCATGATTAGGTTGAGAAGACTCACCCGCTCTCTCACTCTCTGTTGCGTGGTAGCCCTGGCGAGCTCTTGGTTTCATCCCTCGCCGCTCCCCAATACCCCTCCGGAGAAAGGAGGCAGCTCTCTCTAGGGCGCGTAGCGGGTGACGAGTGGGGAGCCAGTGATATCTTATCACAACGCTCGCACAGACTCACACACACACGCGATGTGATGGCTATACACTGCCACACACTCCATTCACACTCCACATGTCTCTGTCTCACACAGGTTCACACACACAAGAAGCGTCAGACGCACCGGCCGGCTCCGATCCGGGTGCCGCAGGGCTCCTGGGAGCAAGGGCCGGTTCACGGGACTCGGCAGCTCATGGATCTGTGCGCAGTCACATGCATCGAGACCAGCCACTACGTGAGCTTCGTCAAGTACGGCCCTGAGCCCACAGACTGGCTCTTCTTCGACAGCATGGCAGACAGAGAGGGTAACCCTGCATTACATCAGTCACATTATTTTTAATATTAGTGTGTGCGTGCCTGTATGTCGGTGTGTTTGTGTATTTATATATTGGTTTTAAAATTATTGTGAATAATGTGTGTGAGTGCAGGTGGAGAGAACGGCTTTAACGTGCCACAGGTGCGCGCGTGTCCGGAGGTGGGCCAGTACCTGAGTCTCTCCTCAGAAGAGTTCGCTCGCCTCGACTCCTCCTCGCTCCGGGATCCCGTGCGTCGTCTGCTGTGTGATGCCTACATGTGTCTCTACCACTGTCCCCAACTCAGCCTCTACAAGTGAACCTGAGTCTCCACCACTGTCCCAATCTTCTAACACAGCGCAACCTATGTATGTTTACAAATGTAAATGCTTTATTTTATATAAAGAAACTCGAACTGTATCCCATTATTTTTCTCTGATGTAAAAAAAAAATGGATATTATAATCAAAAACTTACAAATAAACAAAAATACTCTTGTAAAATTCTGTCTCTTGTTTGATTCTTTTATTAATAAAATTCTGTTTTTAATAAAGCAATTCAAGTCAGTGACGTTTGCCTACAGAACAACCACTGGCTCTGCCCCCTTTTACCTAAACTCATTACTTCAGACTTGCGTGCCATCCAGGAACTTGCGCTCTGCTAGTGAACGACGTCTTGTGGTGCATCATCTCAAAGAGGCACAAAACCTCTTTCTCGGACCTTTACCATGACTGTTCCTGCTGGAGGAATGATCTAACTCAACCAGAGCTGCTGAGTCCAGAGACAAACGGCTGAAGACGCTTCTTTTTCGGCAGCACTTGATCCAGTAATACTAATGGCGCTTTTCCATTGCTCGGTTCGGCTCGGTACGGTTCGACTCGGCGCGGAGCGGTTTGGCTCGCTTCGCTTTTCCACTGCGTGGTACGACTCTGCTCGGTATGGTACGGTTCGGTTCGCTTTAGCTCGGTTGCTTTTCCACTGCAGTTAGTACCGCTTCAAAGTGACTGATCGTTATAGTTGCCGCCTCTACTCCGCTCCTCGGCAACCAATGAGAGGAACGTCTGCACCTCGTCCACTGACCACGATTCAGCCATTTCTTTTTTTGCTTTTTTTACTTCTTTTTTCAAGCAAATACTTTAAAAACAGGTGCTACAGCGTTGGCTGTTGTCTACTGGCTATTTAAATCTAGCGGGTTTAGTGTCTCGTGTTGTAAATACAATGACGCTGGTAGTGGTGTTCTGTTTGACCAATCAGTGATCTGCAGTGTTTTCACGTCACATTTTAGTATGGTACGCTTGGAACCTCAACAGAGGTTTACCATTTAAAGCAACCGAAGCCAGCCGTACCGTACCATGCAGTGGAAAAGCGCCATAACACTTTCTCTTATATTCTAAAATAAAAAATAAAAAAAATACATGTACTGCGTTAGATTAAACTGAGAAGGGTCATAGCCCTTGCATATTGTTGTCCTACTGTTAGTTTCACTGTTTCTATTGTTCTCATTTTTAAGTCGCTTTGGATAAAAGCGTCTGTTAAATGAATAAATGTAAATATTTTTTTTCTGATGGGAAAAACTTCAGAATATTATAATCAAATAATCTAATAATTCTGAATCTTGTTTAATCATTTTATTAATAACATGCTGTTGTTAATAAAACATTAAAAAGTAATGTTTTTGTTTAGTTAATACATAAATACAAGGTAAAAAAATATTTAAATAATATCTAAATATGTGTTAAATATATTAATATATTTTGGCGTTTAAAAATAAATATTTACTCTTAAAAAGGCCCGCGTTCACACCAAGGACGATAACTATAAAGATAACGATAAAGATATAATTCTAAAAATCGTTCTCCATATTAAAGAATAACAGAGTTCACACCACAACTATAACGATAAAGATATGAGGAACGATATCGTTGGGATCACTTTCAGAACGATTTTTTTTTCCAGCTGTTGAACGATAAAACACTGACAGCCAATCAGAATCCATTCTAATTTAAAGGTCTCGTGCATTTAAAATGGGGCGCGCGCGCGCTTAGAATAAAAAGACCGCTATCGGTCGTTGGTGTGGACGCATACATAGTTATCTTTGTCGTTAACTTTATAGTTATCGTGCTTGGTGTGAACGGGCCTTTAAGAGAGAAATTATAATAATAAAGTTATGAATTTGCTGATTTATTGGGTGTCAATTGCTGAATTGTGTATAATATATTGACTATAGATGATGGGCATCAAAATCCTAAAAACCAAAACACTTTGTTACAATAACTAAACACACATTCAAAGTTATCAAAAAATACTCGTCTGAAGTGTTTGTTCTTATATGATTCTGATATATATCATTCTTATGTGATAAATATATTGCTTGTCGAACAGTGGCGGTTTTTTTTTTTTACTTTATATTTTCTTGCAAAACATACAGAGATGACATGTTTATGAGATACAACTTTGTTTACAATATACAAAATGTATTATGTATGTCCAATCACTCACGCTGGAGCGTCATCTCTGACGTCATGTGTGAGGGCCGGAAGTGCTGCTGTCCGCGTGACGTCATCTGCAGGTTCCTGCGAGGAGAGCAGCAACTCTTGATATTGCGTTATTTCATTTAATTATTAAATCTGAATCAGTCTGATAATTAACTGCGCCATATAAACATCTTCTGCCTATTCTCGCTGATCGAGGAGCTTGGAAAGGTGAGGCGATCTGACGATCATCGACATTCACATCAAATAAGCAGATATTTCGACAACACAGTGCTCTTATTAAACATTATAAACATTACTATAATATTCTAAGACCAAACGTAGATGTGTACGTTTATGCATATTCATTTTTATGCTAAATATAAGTTTTAATCAATCTTTACGATATCAAATATGTCAAAACACTGTTTGGATTGAGAATTACATTTATATTTATGGACAAACATAATGTCACAAATAATCTGTAGTAAAATAGTTTTTAAATGATTCTCTTTTAATATAATGTAATATTTTGGGTTTAGTTAAATAATAAATACATATATCATGCAAATGAAAATATTAGATATTAAATAATTAGATATTCAATATATTTGGTTTTGCTGCTTAAAGTTTTAGAGAGAATTGATTAAAATAAAATAAAAGGTTTTTAATTTGCGTATTTATTGGGTGTCCATCGCTGATATATTTATGCAATATATTAACTCTCTCTTTCTATATATATATATAGGTTAGAAGTGTGCAAAGATATGATGTTGTTTATAAATATAAAGTGACTGACAGCTCACGTTTTTATTTTATTTATGTTTTACATTTAAGCCAGGGGTTCAGGGACAGCCACATATTACATCACATTTGAATTGAGAGAAATAATAATAAAAAATAATAAAACGAAATAAAGTAGAAAATAAATATAAATGAAATCAATAAGAAAATGTGGAAAATTGATTAAACCAATCATATAAATATAATAATCCTCCCCACAAAATAATAATAATAAATAAAGATTATACAAAACTATCAAAAAGTGAGCATGTATTTAAAGTTTTAGTAAGCCTTCTTTTTACAGGATGTAGACAAGGATTTAAGATCGACTTTAACATCTTCTTGAAAGTGAGAAAAATTGGGGGTCAATTATGGATAAAGTATTTTTCAAGCAAAATAATGAAGTTGTAAAGAAGATAAACATTATCTGACGGGTGTCTCGGTCAGGATGACATCACCGGGCGGCCAGGGGGGCGGAGCTCTGTCGGTGAGGGGAGGAGCCACGAGCAAGAGGATGAAGTGGGCCGTCGAGCTGAGCCTCGGCAACAGCAGGTACTTCATCACTGC
>NC_138222.1:68805014-68807514 GCF_964197995.2 Scardinius erythrophthalmus | reverse complement strand
ACTGCAAGATATAGAGTCAGAATTGTGATATAAAGTCGCGTTATAAAGTCAGAATTGTGAAATATAAAGTCAGAATTGTGTGAAAAAGTCGCAATTGCTTCTTATAAAGTCTAAGTGAATTATTATTTAACGTTTACATTATATGTTAACCCATGGTATTAATACAAACTACACAACAGTAAGAGCTGAACTGTTGCTTCATTTATCCAATTTAGAAAAAGTGCTAATTTGGAATTCCACCATGGAAAAAGTGGGCCGGTCTTGGGCCTGAAACTCCCGGGCTGAAAAGTGGCCCCACTCCGGCCCTGCACAGGATTACCCTCTACAGAAGAGGATATTCATAATGAAAAGGATAAAGCAACATAAACAACATAACAACTAAGAAGAAAACTTACAAGAAAAAAGAGAGGTAAAGACATTTTGAACAGACAGTGCCATTTCATATCTCTCTGAGTTTTTGCGTAGAAGAACAGCACAAAGAGACATTTTGGACAGAACTGAAAACTTGAACTTTAAAGAAATATTTTTTCCCCTCACAAAATCAGTGAAAGTCGTATTTTGCCTGCTTTTTTGGCTTTTTTATTAATTTTTATCCCTTTATATCGTCACTGAGAGAAAATAAACAAAAAAACTGGCAGTTATTTCAGTTGATTGTTTACATTCTAAATCAACTATGACCAGTGCATCCTCCTGGCCCCGCCCCCAGAAGAGTTCATCCTGGCCCCGCCCCCAGAAGAGTTCTGAACACTCCAGCCACAGCGCCAGGCCGAAACTACCCCCATATGTGGAGGCCATCCCACTGCACTATCCTAAAGATGTCACAAATGAATCAGCACGGAAAGTCTACAAAAACAAAAGACTGACAGACAACCCAGAATCACTTTTTGCAGACCTACATAAAGATGGCAGCATAAATAACCTGATATTCTATACCAACAAGCCCTATGCATGGCACAAGGCCATCATTGCACACTATCCCTCTGCTGAGAGAAAAGGCATATGCGGGGGTTTCCAGCTAAAAATTAGAAATGAGGAAGACACAACAACCACCAATGTAAATATCTACAAAACAACGGGTATAGTGGTGGTAAAAAGCATCAATGGGCTCTTCGAACAAGACTTCCTCTGCATCAAAGACAGAGCACAGAAAGAGACCACTAACAGCGACCAACTAATCACTCCTGAGGAGTCAGTCTCCCACACAGATGAGGATCAGACAGAACACAGAGACCCTTCGAGCACAGAACAGACCACAGACCCCCATCCACACTGCTATTGCACTGACATGAGGGAGAGATTCACAGAGCTAGAGGGAGAAATGGTCCAGCTCAAGGAGATGATCTTCTCCCTGCAAACAGTTCAGACAACAGACCAGACCAGCAACAGCCCCACAGCCAAGCACAGAGAAGGAGACAGCCTCAGGAGAGAGCTGTCTACACTGCAGACCGAGGTGACGGAGCTCCAGCAGGAGAGAGAGGGGTTCAGGGCTCAGCTGGAGACACTGGAAACACAGTTCTTACAACAGACTGAGTTACACAAGGCACAACTAACAGCAATGAGGATAGAAATAAGTGAACTGAGGCAGAGCAGAGGAGCACAGCACAGCGAGTTTAGCTCATCAGAGGAACCGGTGGAGCAGGACACTCTTCACAACTCTCAAACAACAGAGATCCAGCACAGCCAGAGTCCTCCTCTCCCATCAGACCCTTTTCTCACCTCATGACCAGCCTCACACTCGGACGACTCCTCCACACCAACAGAAGGAACACTACGACCGGAAGTCGCTCTTTTAATAGATTCAAACGGGAAATTTATTGATGAAAAGAAGCTTTTTTTTTTCAGAGTGGCCAAACTCTGGTGTCCGAACACTCAGAGCGCACTCAAATGACTAAGTGTTGACAAACTGGGATCCCCAAGCCATGTAATAATCCACACCGCCACCAACGATCTGAGAGCCCAACAGGAGAGAGCGGCTACATCACTACAAACAGTGATTGAAAAGGCCTCAACCACCTTCCCAAATGCTAAAATGATCATCTCCACACTGCTGCCCCGAAAAGACTTCCACCCTGACACTATCCAGCGGGTGAATGCCCACCTCTCCCGCTCCTGTGCACTAAAACCCAATGTGCACCTGGCACACCACACCACCCTGGACCCCTCATGCCTCTACGACCATGTACATCTGTACAAGACAGCTGTTCCTGTCTTCGCCAGGACCCTGAAAGATGTGGCCCTGAGTCGGAACCACAACAGCACCAGGAGCAACAGAGTCCAACAACCTCCACCCAGACCTGTAAGGAAGCTCAGTATACCCCCAGAGAGACTTCCGTCAAGACAACAACACTCTCACATGCTGAGACCATCCCAACCAGCACTTGGGCATCTCCTCCCAGCCTTCACACCCTCACATCCAGCACATCAGGCCAGGCCAAAGCCACTCCTGCCGACCCCCTGCCCTCCTCATACCCCGCAGGCCCCGGGCAGACACAGCTACGCT
>NC_138222.1:68790014-68800014 GCF_964197995.2 Scardinius erythrophthalmus | reverse complement strand
TTTGTTGTGATGTAGCCTAGAGCAACAACCAAACTGCAGCATTGTAAAATCATATATATATATATATTTATATTTGTTTGCTTTGATCTTCGTCATTTAAAAGACTGGTAACTGGCATTTTGGCAGAAACTATGTTGATATTGACCGTGGTGAATTTTACATGCTGCACATCCAGTATTTCCTTTCTAATTAAGACTTTATACTCTTTTCAGCTCACAGTTTAAGTCCTGTTTAAACTTTAAGAAAACATCTTATTGTTCAGTCAGATGGTCATTATTGCCAAATATAAAGGGTTTATTTTGCATTAACGACAAGCTTATTTTTCATGATCCCAGATATTGTACGAGTACTTACCAAATAAATGGATTTAAAATGTTGGTTTGAGTTTAAGATATTTCATTAAGAGAGAAGCAAGAGCAGAGAGAAAACATATAAAACTAATCTAAACTGGTTATGGTGTTTTTTGGCACTTTTTCAGAGAAACCAGCAAATATTTTGGTTTGAATTAGTTGAAAATTTGAAATCAAGTTATATCATCCATCTCGCCCAGCTAATGACTATAAATGACAGACTGGATAGAAACAAACTGGCTAGAATCACAGTGGCTCGTCTCTCTGTCCCTTGTATGTGTTGAAGTGTTTAACACTATGTTAAGTGTTTTTACTGCGTTTGTTCAGCGTCCTGTGTTCGTCCTGAGAGCGGGGCACAACCTAACACTTTCTCAGTTTGTGTAAATCCACTTGGGGTTCAGAGAATTTATTTTTCCCCATTGACTCTAAGTCTTTATTCACATTTTTCTCATGGTTTCTCAATAGAATTCATGAAAGTATAAAATACAATATCATAGTTCTAAGAGGGGCTCATTGTAATGCAATGTGACAACATGCCCCACCTGAGCAACTGGGATTTAAACCGATATTTAAATAACAGATTGGAGATTAAAATAATATCAGATGTGTATAATTTTAAATAAATACCAAAAACAGCAAAAAATTACTTCAGTAAGAAATTTACTTTTCTATGGATAAATATTCTGTGATATTTTCCAGAGATTTTTTTCATTTTGATGCATTTTTTTTTCTCTATATAGTTTTGATATGGCAACTAGTAAATACACTTAAGTTTTGTCATGCTGGCATGTGTGGAAAGTTTTAAAACACGTGTGTTACAACGAGCCCCGAGTTAGTTTGTGCCCCGCTCACCCCTGCGTGTGAACGTTAAACACGTACATCAGATAACATTTCTCCAACTGACAAATTTATGTTGGTAAAACATTATTGGAACAGTGATTTGCAAGGTTTCTAAAATGTAAAAATGTCCAGTCCAGAGTTTACAAATGTTCAATCATTACACAGCACGGAGTCAGGGGTCACAAACAATACCTTGCCAGCTCTGGATTCAGGCTCTTGTGTTGTGCTGGTTTTGTTGGACCTGAGCGTGGCGTTTGGTACCTTTGACCATAACATTCTTCTTCAACGGCTCGAATGTACTACAGTTGTTGTCCACTTGAGAAAGGTATTATATACATATTAAGGTCACATATGTATCATTCTGGGAACCTACTAACTGGTATTTTGATGAGCTGGATGATCATATCATATGTTGATACCTGTGCAACATATTAGTATTACAAGAATCTTTAATAGTTTCTTCATCAGCAACCAATCCAGTTACAAATGCAAATGATCGGCTTGAGACAAAGGATCTTAAAATGTGCCCTCCGAAAGCTTAAGTACGACTGGCTCACTGAACCCCAGGAGGAGAGGCCATCCTCAGAGGTTAAAAAGCCCCACACTGGTCTTCTTCAGTGAGAGCTTCCTCAAATACGTCACACACTACTTTAAAGATTTCTGATCTTGTGACACTCTAAGCGCTGTACATGCTAAGAAATAATTATTTTTCTGTGGCCATGAAAAATTCCCTTTTCTTAGAATCAATGAGTAATCAAAAGTGTTTGCTGCGCGATCTGATTAATTGATTGTAGTATGAATTAAGCTTAATCAAGTTAATCCGATTAACTGATCCAAATATTCATAATTAATCATAAGTTATGATTTATTATTAATATTTCCCCTTTGAGCTAATTTGTTACACTGGTCTCCCTCAATCTCCAAGACTTTTGATTGGGTCTAAAAAAAAAATATATATAGACTCCATAAAGAAGACTTGAGACGCGACATAAAGACGACTTGAGACTCCGACTTGAGACTCCGACTTGAAGAAGACTTTAGACTCGACTTGAGACTCGACATAAAGACGACTTGAGATTTGACTTGAGACTCGACTTAAAGAAGACTTGAGACTCGACTTAAAGAAGACTTGAGACTCGACTTAAAGACCTGGGGCCGTATGTATAAAGCCACTCAGAGTAAAATTTTAGTCTCAAGTCTGTCAAAATTTTAAGAATGACGTCATTTTACTTTTCTTCCTAGACTTAAGAATAAGTGTGATTCATAAAGGTTCCTAAGTGTCAAGACTAGGTCTCAGCTCCTAAATTATTTAAGAGAGCTGAAGAGGTCTCTTAACCTAGTTAGGAGTAACAAGATGACAGCAGAGAGGAGGAGGCCACACACATTTCAATGAAAATATGATGTATTGGAGTTACAGTAAATGATGACGGAGTTGATTTTATAGCAATGAAATGAAAGGAAACTAATAATTATATTGTTGCTGACTGGAAAAAAGCAGCAGTACTGACTTGAGCTCATCATTCCACAGTAAGCAGGGTCTTACAGTTTTTCTCGATTGCTTAAACACTATAACCAGGCTTTTGAACTAAAATTTCAAAACCATATTCCATTTATCAAAAAGCACACTCATTTACTAAACTATAAACACTATTCCCTGTTTTGACATATGAGTCAGATTTGTTGAACTGTCACTGCAAAACTCTACACACAAATCCCTTAATTTCTCATTGCTTAGACAATGTTGTCATGTATAAAGCACTAGCATTCAATATAGTTCACTCAAGTCAGCACAGCTTCAGCTCAGTTAGCACACAATTACCCAAGTGGAAACACTAAGAGTCAAAATTTAACACATCAATCAGAACCTTCAATAAGTATGTAAAAGGGCCTAAATCAGTTTATTGCGTTTTGGAACAATGGATCCAGAAAGACATGAAGGAAGAGGGATAAGAATGAGGAGGAGGAAGGGCAAGGACAAGAAGCAGTCTCAGGTGAAATTCAAGACACTCTAGTTGCCCATGTCTTTGTCAATGGTGTGACTGAGGGAGGCTCGGCTACGAGTAAGGACAAATTTGAGTCGCTTCACCGTCGCCTCGAGAACCTTCAGGGAGGTGTGGTGGCAAACAAAATTCTATCACTGAATAAGAGACAAACATTTCCAATAGTCTTTGATAAAGTTTTATTTTCTTGCAAGAAAAGACCAGCAGTCGTACAGTCACAAAGAGTGGCAGAAGAGTGTGACAGTGAAGGGAGGGCATCCTTTCTCCTTTATAGTCTTGACTCCCAGAATGTTGTCTTTATAGGCCAATGATGGTATTTCAACCATATGTGGAACATTCTTAGACGTGTTCATCATATTGTATCCTTGAGTGGAGACCCTCCTGTCACGTCCAACACTCTTTACCATTCCAATACAATTCGAATTCCATATTAGAATATGGTTTGTGTGTGCTCTTTTACTGTCATATGTTTGTCACACACATCTTACTGTAAGTAAATATAAAAAAAATAGAGGAGAGAGTAAAAAAAAAAACAGGAAAAAAAATATTTTGTGAGTGTGTTTTCTATGTATGAATAAAAATGTGCCAATGTATCCACTGGTTGTGTATTTTGTGTTCATCATGTGAAAAGGTTTGTGATGGGGGAACCACAAGCGATATAACTGGCCAGTTTTGGAAATGTTGTTTTGAATTTATTGCAATATTGAATATGTTGAAGTGTGTGTGATTTTGAGGGCTTGTGTGTCCAGTCTGAGGGCAAAGTTTGGTTTTTCAGCAGAAGTGAATGGTTTTGAGTGTAGAGCTTCATTTTGACCTGAAAATAGGATGTTTGGGGAATTGGGTGAGACGTTATGGATTTGTGTTTATAGTTTTGAGAATACGAGGCATAGTTTCAAGAAATGTGTTTAAACAATCGAGAAAAACTGTGATAGCACTATTGTGGCACTGACCACACCAAACACATTAGTGGCTAAAAGTGATGTGCAGACTTTTTTTTTTATGACCCTACAAGTTTGCTTAAACCATCAAAATATAAGGAAAATAAAACTTAGTGAAGATATTTATCTGACAAAATTATTTCAAGTCAAGTCACTTTTTACAGTACAGATTGTTTCAAAACAGCTTTACAGTGATAGCATGAAAATAATGCAACAAAGTTAGTTTGGGCTGTACAGCAGCTCTAGAAGACAATAGTGTCATTGTGCAGCTTAAGTTAGTTCAATGATGATTAATTTCCATTGTAAAAGATTTCCATTGCTCAGCTCAGTTCAGTTCTCAGACAATGGTGTCAATCCAGGAAGATCAATAATATTGTTGAAAAAAGGGCAAACTACAGCTACAGTTTAAAAAAAAAAAAAAACTAAAAAGCTCAAAGGAGAAGAAAAAATTCATACATTGTCTGCAACATAGTCAGTTATTAATATTTCATTGTCCTCTCTTGTTCATTTGTTTGACAGCCTTGGCTAAAAATGATGTCTGTACAGTTTGACATGTTTCATTGTGTTATCACAAATAAACAATTGACTCCAAGCACAACTACACAATACGCATACAAAATCTTTAACACATTTTTAATACTATTTGAATAAAGGGTGAGTGTCAATTTTCCTTGGCCTCACTTTTGGCCAATACTATATGGCAGTTCTTTGACTTTCCAATTGATCTTCAAATCTCGCAGTAAAATAAAGCCACTTTACTGAGTATTTCGGGCTTTCCTGAGTTGTTGGATCCATTGATGGAACTCATGTTTGCATAATTGCTCCAACTATAAATGAGGAGACACGCATCAATAGAAAAGGGCTTCCACAGCATAAATACTAATTTGTGATAATTTTGCACAATGCACTGCAAAGCATTTTTTAAATAAATTTAAATATTAAAGCTTCAGTGTCTTAATTAAATGATTTTATTATAATTAGTTTAAATGATTGGTGTCATGCTGCAGTGACCTCACCCTTGCAGGCTCACTATTGGCTGATTCAGTGGTTGAGGGCGGCCATTTTGGGTTGACATCACTGTAGTCCTTAGTTCACAACACTTAAGTCCCACTTCAGTAAGCACTTAGAAATCAGTCTTATACTTTACTGAAATTTGCTTTTAGCTGCTTTATAAAAGTCTCCTACTCTTAGAAAAGTCCTACTCTTTACTAAGTATTTTCTGACACTTAAGTCAAAGCTTAAAACTATTCTTAAGAGCATTTCTTAGAAGTGTTATACATACGGGCCCAGAGACTCGACTTAAAGAAGACTTGAGACTCGACATAAAGACGACTTGAGACTCGACATAAAGACGACTTGAGACTCGACATAAAGACGACTTGAGACTCGACATAAAGACGACTTGAGACTCGACATAAAGAAGACTTGAGACTCGACTTGAGACTCGACTTAAAGAAGACTTGAGACTCGACTTAAAGAAGACTTGAGACTCGACTTAAAGACCTGAGACTCGACTTAAAGAAGACTTGAGACTCGACATAAAGACGACTTGAGACTCGACATAAAGACGACTTGAGACTCGACATAAAGACGACTTGAGACTCGACATAAAGACGACTTGAGACTCGACATAAAGAAGACTTGAGACTCGACTTGAGACTCGACATAAAGACGACTTGAGACTCGACATAAAGACGACTTGAGACTCGACTTGAGACTCGACATAAAGACGACTTGAGACTCGACATAAAGAAGACTTGAGACTCGACTTGAGACTCGACATAAAGACGACTTGAGACTCGACATAAAGAAGACTTGAGACTCGACATAAAGACGACTTGAGACTCGACTTGAGACTCGACATAAAGACGACTTGAGACTCGACATAAAGAAGACTTGAGACTCGACATAAAGAAGACTTGAGACTCGACATAAAGACGACTTGAGACTCGACTTGAGACTCGACATAAAGACGACTTGAGACTCGACATAAAGAAGACTTGATACTCGACTTGAGACTCGACATAAAGACGACTTGAGACTCGACTTGAGACTCGACATAAAGACGACTTGAGACTCGACATAAAGACGACTTGAGACTCGACATAAAGAAGACTTGAGACTCGACTTGAGACTCGACATAAAGACGACTTGAGACTCCGACTTGAGACTCGACTTAAAGAAGACTTTAGACTCGACTTGAGACTCGACATAAAGACGACTTGAGACTTGATTTGAGACTCGACTTAAAGAAGACTTGAGACTCGACTTAAAGAAGACTTGAGACTCGACTTGAGACTCGACATAAAGACGACTTGAGACTCGACATAAAGACGACTTGAGACTCGACATAAAGACGACTTGAGACTCCGACTTGAGACTCGACTTAAAGAAGACTTTAGACTCGACTTGAGACTCGACATAAAGACGACTTGAGACTTGATTTGAGACTCGACTTAAAGAAGACTTGAGACTCGACTTAAAGAAGACTTGAGACTCGACTTGAGACTCGACATAAAGACGACTTGAGACTCGACATAAAGACGACTTGAGACTCGACATAAAGACGACTTGAGACTCGACATAAAGACGACTTGAGACTCGACATAAAGAAGACTTGAGACTCGACTTGAGACTCGACATAAAGACGACTTGAGACTCGACATAAAGAAGACTTGAGACTCGATTTGAGACTCGACATAAAGACGACTTGAGACTCGACATAAAGAAGACTTGAGACTCGACTTGAGACTCGACATAAAGACGACTTGAGACTCGACTTGAGACTCGACATAAAGACGACTTGAGACTCGACATAAAGAAGACTTGAGACTCGACTTGAGACTCGACATAAAGAAGACTTGAGACTCGACTTGAGACTCGACATAAAGACGACTTGAGACTCCGACTTGAGACTCCGACTTGAGACTCGACTTAAAGAAGACTTTAGACTCGACTTAAAGAAGACTTTAGACTCGACTTGAGACTCGACATAAAGACGACTTGAGACTTGACTTGAGACTCGACTTAAAGAAGACTTGAGACTCGACTTAAAGAAGACTTGAGACTCGACTTGAGACTCGACATAAAGACGACTTGAGACTCGACATAAAGACGACTTGAGACTCGACATAAAGACGACTTGAGACTCGACATAAAGACGACTTGAGACTCGACATAAAGACGACTTGAGACTCGACATAAAGAAGACTTGAGACTCGACTTGAGACTCGACATAAAGACGACTTGAGAGACTCGACTTGAAGACTCGACATAAAGACGACTTGAGACTCGACATAAAGAAGACTTGAGACTCGACTTGAGACTCGACATAAAGAAGACTTGAGACTCGACTTGAGACTCCGACTTGAGACTCCGACTTGAGACTCCGACTTGAGACTCCGACTTGAGACTCCGACTTGAGACTCCGACTTGAGACTCGACTTAAAGAAGACTTTAGACTCGACTTGAGACTCGACATAAAGACGACTTGAGACTTGACTTGAGACTCGACTTAAAGAAGACTTGAGACTCGACATAAAGACGACTTGAGACTCGACATAAAGACGACTTGAGACTCGACATAAAGAAGACTTGAGACTCGACTTGAGACTCGACATAAAGAAGACTTGAGACTCGACTTGAGACTCGACATAAAGACGACTTGAGACTCCGACTTGAGACTCCGACTTGAGACTCGACTTAAAGAAGACTTGAGACTCGACTTGAGACTCGACATAAAGAAGACTTGAGACTCGACTTGAGACTCGACATAAAGACGACTTGAGACTCCGACTTGAGACTCCGACTTGAGACTCCGACTTGAGACTCGACTTAAAGAAGACTTTAGACTCGACTTGAGACTCGACATAAAGACGACTTGAGACTTGACTTGAGACTCGACTTAAAGAAGACTTGAGACTCGACTTAAAGAAGACTTGAGACTCGACATAAAGACGACTTGAGACTCGACATAAAGACGACTTGAGACTCGACATAAAGAAGACTTGAGACTCGACTTGAGACTCGACATAAAGACGACTTGAGACTCGACTTGAGAGACTCGACTTGAAGACTCGACATAAAGACGACTTGAGACTTGACATAAAGAAGACTTGAGACTCGACTTGAGACTCGACATAAAGAAGACTTGAGACTCCGACTTGAGACTCCGACTTGAGACTCCGACTTGAGACTCCGACTTGAGACTCCGACTTGAGACTCCGACTTGAGACTCCGACTTGAGACTCCGACTTGAGACTCCGACTTGAGACTCGACTTGAGACTCGACATAAAGACGACTTGAGACTCGACTTAAAGAAGACTTGAGACTCGACTTGAGACTCGACATAAAGACGACTTGAGACTCGACATAAAGACGACTTGAGACTCGACATAAAGACGACTTGAGACTCGACATAAAGAAGACTTGAGACTCGACTTGAGACTCGACATAAAGACGACTTGAGACTCGACTTGAAGACTCGACATAAAGACGACTTGAGACTCGACTTGAGACTCGACATAAGGACGACTTGAGACTCGACATAAAGAAGACTTGAGACTCGACCTGAGACTCGACATAAAGATGACTTGAGACTTGACTTGAGACTCGACTTGAGACTCGACATAAAGACGACTTGAGACTCGACATAAAGAAGACTTGAGACTCGACATAAAGACGACTTGAGACTCGACATAAAGAAGACTTGAGACTCGACTTGAGACTCGACATAAAGACGACTTGAGACTCGACATAAAGAAGACTTGAGACTCGACTTGAGACTCGACATAAAGACGACTCGAGTCTCGACATAAAGAAGACTTGAGACTCGACTTGAGACTCGACATAAAGACGACTTGAGACTCGACATAAAGACGACTTGAGACTCGACTTGAGACTCGACTTAAAGAAGACTTTAGACTCGACTTGAAACTCGTCATAAAGACGATTTGAGACTCGACATAAAGACGACTTGAGACTTGACTTAAAGAAGACTTTAGACTCAACTTGAGACTCGACATAAGAAGACTTGAGACTCGACTTAAAGAAGACTTTAGACTCGACTTGAGACTCGACATAAAGACGATTTGAGACTCGACTTGAAGAAGACTTTAGACTCGACTTGGGACTCGACATAAAGACGACTTGAGACTCGACTTGACACTCGACATAAAGACGACTTGAGACTTGACTTGAGACTCGACTTAAAGAAGACTTGAGACTCGACTTGAGACTCGACATAAAGACGACTTGAGACTCGACATAAAGACGACTTGAGACTCGACATAAAGACGACTTGAGACTCGACATAAAGACGACTTGAGACTCGACATAAAGAAGACTTGAGACTCGACTTGAGACTCGACATAAAGACGACTTGAGACTCGACTTGAGAGACTCGACTTAAAGAAGACTTGAGGCTCGATTTGAGACTCGACTTAAAGAAGACTTTAGACTTGACTTGAGACTCGACTTAAAGAAGACTTGAGACTCGACTTGAGACTCGACATAAAGAAGACTTTAGACTCGACTTGAGACTCGACATAAAGACGACTTGAGACTCGACATAAAGAAGACTTGAGACTCGACATAAAGAAGACTTGAGACTCGACATGACATAAACAAGACTTGAGACTCGACATGACATAAAGAAGACTTGCAACTCGACTTGAGACTCGACATGACATGAAGATTTGCAACTCGACTTAAACTTGAGCCATGTGACTTATCTGACCAATGAAACGCCTCTGTCTCTCTCAGGGCCTCATTCTGGGCGTGGTCCTGTTTCCGGTCCGCGTCACCCTCGCCACCCTCGCCACCCTCTTCTTCCTGCTCATGTGGCCCATCGCTCGCCTACGATTGGCCGGC
>NC_138222.1:68770014-68785014 GCF_964197995.2 Scardinius erythrophthalmus | reverse complement strand
ATCATCTCCTTGATTTTTTGTGTGTTCATTTAGGTAATAAAAGAAAAGTCACCAAGTTTCACCCCCATCCGATGAAGCAAAAAAATTAAACAATTCGAAACGTTCAAGTTTTCGCCCGTTTTCGGACGAAGAAGCCCAGAGGGTTTTAAGTAAATACAGTTAGACTTTGTGTATGAATAGTCTTGAGATCAGTTTGTGTCTCTGTTGTTCTGATGGTCCTGGTTTTGACTGGTTTCGTCTCCTCAGGCTCGGCGCTCTCTGGCACACCACCTCTCAGATCTACACCAGCGTTACCGTGGAGGTGGGTGGACTTCATTTGATTGACACGATCGAGAGCCAATCACGTCCAGCATTGTTACAGCTGTGACCAATAGAATCTCACTCAGTAATCCTTCTCTGCTCTGACTGGTTCTAGTTCCTGCCCGTCTACACGCCGTCACAGGAGGAGAAGGAAAACCCGGACTTATATGCTGAGAATGTACAGAAACTCATGGCCAAGTGAGTCACAAAAGTCACGAGTGGAACCATATACAGTTGCAAATCAGGTTTATTGGCAAAATGTACAGACTTCCAGCTGTTTGCAATGAACAAATCAAACAAAAGTAATAGAAATAGCTCAACACAACAAATGTTTCAATTGAAAATGCAACTTTTAATGACTCTCAAAATTAAGATCTGCAGATCAGGTGTTGCCTCGTTAATCAAGGGCTTCATTAGCTGCACCAGGTGTGCTTGAGCTAGAACACATGACATACCTGAACTGGCGAGGTTTATTGAGTGTCACATATGACTGCAAGTTAGAAATATGAAATATAAGTCAAAAGAATGGTCCAAAAAGTTAAGAACAGACATCATCGCCCTTCACAAACAAGGAACAGGATACAAAAAGTTAGGCACTAAATGTTCCCAGAGACACCGCTGGGAGCAAAGGTCAAAGTTAAAGGCCCCCTGAAATCAAAATGTAAGTTTTAAGCTTTTAGTATGACTATGGTAGCCTCAAGGTTATGAACGAGCTGGTGTGTTCCAAAACTATGACAAAATTCACGTTTTGGAGATATAAGCTTTTAAAATCACAGTCTCTCACTTCCGCTGGAATGGATCACAGATTTTTATGACGTCACTGCGGACATCAGCTTCTCATCACATCTTCTGTCCAATCAAATGCTCTCTAGAATCTAAAGCTCCGCCCCCTCTGCTATAAACTCCACTTGGCCGAAGCGAGCGTTGACACACACAGAGCAATGTGTGTTTGAGATGTGTGTTTGAGATGTGTGTTCGGTTGCTCAAATGCTCGAGTTATATTCCGTTGTCCAACTGTACGTTGGTTAAGAATTAAATGGTTTAGAATTTATTCACTCGTCTACTATTGAATCCGACGTGTCGTCAGCGCTCAGATTCGCTTCCATGGTGC
The DNA here is from genome assembly GCF_964197995.2 of Scardinius erythrophthalmus. Taxonomy (NCBI): domain Eukaryota; kingdom Metazoa; phylum Chordata; class Actinopteri; order Cypriniformes; family Leuciscidae; genus Scardinius; species Scardinius erythrophthalmus. The sequence goes on along the minus strand of NC_138222.1, from coordinate 68,783,603 downwards.
TGTCGAGTACGACTCGCAGTCTGTGAGGTGAACTAAACGCTATTGGCTATTTGAAAAGGGGGAGGAGCCATTCAATATGTCCCGCCTCTTCCTGTTTCAGTGGAAATTACGTCAACGCATCAAACAAACCTGCGCTAAACACATGCCTGAACTCCAGGAATACTTCCAGTTGAATTTGGGGAAACCACTTGAAACATTTGTTGTGTTGAGCTATTTCAGATCCTTTAGTTTGATCTGTTCAGTGCTAACAGCTGGAAGTCTGTACATGTTAGTAGTGTCTCAATTATATTAAAATATGACTGGTGTTATTTTAGTATTATTTATACTCTACTACTATAGTATTTATTAATATTTTGAGATTTTGTTTTTATACCAATATATCTTTTCTTTTAAATGTAATCTTCAACTTCAACTTATTTTAGTTCAGTTTGTTGCCACAGCAACATTTTAAGTTTTTCATCTAGTGATATTTAATTTTATTTCAGCTTTATTTCAACTAACTAAAATTGTTTTGAGTAGTTTATTTTTGGACAGTTTTAGTTTATTTTAACAATAACAACCCCGTATTCGACCTGGTTAATTCAAGTTCAAGATGAATTAGACAAATTAGTGTGCGTTAATAGTGTCCGCTGTATTTGACCTGTAATACTGGTGTTGTGATGTTCCCAGAGCTCTCGGTGTTCCCGCCACGGATTATGTGATGGAGGGACGCTTTCCTGTTAAAAAGCTCGGAAACCTTTCGCTTCCACTGGAACCTCCGGCTCAGGACACACTCCAACTGCTCCATAAACACGGGTGTGTGTGTGTGTGTGTGTGAGTGAGTGTGAGAGAGAGAGAGATAAAGAGAGTGTGTGTGAGAGAGTGTAAGTGTGAGTGTGTGTGTGTGTGTGTGTGTGTGTGTGTGTGTGTGTGAGAGAGAGCGAGATAAAGAGAGTGTGTGTGAGAGAGTGTAAATGTGAGTGTGTGTGTGTGTGTGTGTGTGTGTGAGAGAGAGGAAGAGTGAGTGTGAGTGTGTGTGTGTGTGTGTGTGTGTGTGTGTGTGTGTGTGTGTGTGTGTGTGTGTGTGTGAGAGAGAGAGATAAAGAGTGTGTGTGTGTGTGTGTGTGAGAGAGAGAGAGAGAGAGAGATAAAGAGTGTGTGTGTGTGTGTGTGTGTGAGAGAGAGAGAGTGAGTGAGTGTGTGTGTGTGTGTGTGTGTGTGTGAGAGAGTGTGTGTGTGTTTGAGAGAGAGTGTGTGTGTGTGTGAGAGAGAGAGAGAGAGAGAGAGAGAGAGCGAAAGAGAGAGTTTGTGAGAGAGAGAGAGTGTGTGAGAGAGTGAGTGTATGAGTGTGTGTGTGTGTGTGTGTGAGAGAGTGTGTGTGTTCAGTATCTGTCCACCCGTTTGTCTCACACTCTTTCATCTCCTCTTCTGCAGTCTCACGAACGCTCGAGTGGAGACCGTGATGAACGCCATGATTGACAGCTGTCACTCAGGCCAGAGCGCCATGGTAACAGCCGATCACCTGACCTCTATTTTGGGGCTCAAGGACAGAAAGACGGCAGTGAAGATCTGCTCGCTTTACTCAAAGGTAATGGGGTGTGTGTGTGTGTGTGTGTGTGTGTGTGAGAGATTCGCTCTTATACAAAGCAACATACAGATGATGAGGTGTGTATGTGTGTGTTTGCAGGATGATACGGTGGACATGAGGCAGGTTTGTCTGAGTGTGTCGGCCGTGTCTGGCTTCAGGAGTCTGGAGTCTCTCATACACACGGCGTTCACGGTGAGTGTGTGTTCATGGGTGTGTCGCGTCATAAACTGGTATTACGCAAGCTGTTTGTTCTGGCTGAGGTTATAGAAGAGCTGGGAAACACTGACAGCAGGAACGCTCTCCGGCGAGAGTAGAAAAGTGGCTTATAACGCTTGACGAAGACCAACATCGTCACACTTTTATAATGAGAATCATTTATAAATCTATTCACAAAAAAACGAGAAGGTCTCGCTGCAGAAATAAAAGCTTTATGGTTTAATGTTTTGAAAGCAAATAAATGATGAAGACAGTAATTATTATATAATTTATACTAATATAAAATTTAGTATTGTAAAATGAAATAATTATTATTATTAAAAATGTTGTTTTTTTACAGTTCAATAATATCAGTTTCAATAAAAATATATTTCTTTATTGATTTGTTTCATAAAATTGCTTACTAATAAAAACCTAAAAAAAAAAAAATTAATCCTGTCACGATGCAAAACCATATAATACAATTTTTAATAAAAATAGGCCCAAAATGATTTACTTTAATTCTGTGAAAATGTACATTATTTATATATTTAGTTATTTATAATGTAATATAACTGCAATATAATTTAGCTTATTTGCGGTTTTATCTGATAATTGCTCCATTTTATTGTCCCATAAAAACAACAGTGGAAAGAGATTTAATTAAAAAAATTAGGGATTCACCGATATGAGCATTTTGGCCAATAGCGATAATTCTTTATATCCGAAAGCTGAAAACCGATATATTGGCCGATAAATCTAAATCCATATTTTATAATTTTTAAAAGCTTGATTACAAAAACAAAAGTTCTCACCATTAAAATCCACAATTATAATGTTCTCATTACATTTGTATGCAGCCGATATGACAGACTTGCACTACTTTACTTCTCTATTTTTGTTAATTATCCTTTTTTAAGTGATTCCAATCATATTTCAAGCGATTCAAAACCATCATGTGAAGTGAGGAAATAATACATTATTTATCAGCTTTAATGTATCGGCCAATCAGACCGATAACGATGCCATTAAAAATGAACATATATCGGTCGATACCGATACGGTGCCGATATATTGTGCATCCCTAAAAACAATATATGGAAAAATAATCTCAATATGATTTTTGGGTTATATTCATGCAATTAAAATATATTATTCTAATATATTATCCCCCCCCCCCCCCCAATTCATTCTGTCTGTTTTCAATTAAATCATGTGAAAAATAGTTATGGCCGGTAAAGTTTCTCAATGTAACGCATTCCTCAAGAGTTTGAATCCTGATTTGGCGTCTGTTCGCAGTGGTTCGACACGGACCAGGATGGGTTCCTGAGCGCAGACGACCTGTCCGGCCTGATGGGGGCGCTGGTGGGCATCCCGCAGTACGATATAGGAGAGATGTTCTCAGCGCTGACCACCAGGGGGCGACCGACTGAGGGTAAAAAACCTTCATTGTAAAATGGGACAGTCTAGCTTATAAACGAATGCTTTTTTGGAAACCACAAAACAGAGTTTACAACCTGTCTAAATGTGTTGACCTTGGTCTATGATGTACATATCTATACAATCACATCTTAGTAAGATTTATTGTCAATAATTTTATCCCTTAAAACTCATCTTTAATCACCAAAATGACATATTTAAATGTTTTTTCCTTGAAAAAAAAAAAAAACTCCATGCCTTAAAATATCTTGAATGTAACTCGACACCCTTGCCTCATTTAGTATTCGCGGTTCTATGAATATGCAAATGAGCCCCGCCTCCACTCACTCACTCAGCTCAGAGATCCACTGGTTGACGATCACACGTTGATCTGATTGGTTACAAGGTAGTTTGTGACGTCAGAAACACCAGCGATTTCAAAGCGTGTTTTTGAGACTGTCTTTGGTTCACTGCAGTTTTAAGGAGGAAATACTCAGCAATGCTGTCGACTTATGAACTTACACATGGTTTGTCTTATTAAAGCATATTAAAAACACCACATAGAAACAATTCGAGTTAGCAGAAAGATGCGCCCAATACAGATGAAACCCAGTACTTCTCTAATGCAGCCTAATGTTTATTCAGCTAAGATGATAACGATGGTATTTTAATATCGAACGCTAACTGGTTTTGTGTTCGTCTCCTAAAGCTTCTCTGCGGGACTTATTGATGACGCATCCAGTTTATCGGAAAGTCTTCACAGAGTATCTCCATTCCAATGGGCTCGCTGACGGAAATCACAATGGCATTCCCAATGGGAAGCTCAACTGCAGCAACGGGATTTATAACCGCTACGGGTCGACCAATAGGAAGTCAGACTGAGGAGCGTCGCTCGGTCGGTAGCAATGTCGCAATACTGGAAAGATCGTCCCACTGCATGTGCAATAACTGTGTGAGATATGTGGCTGTGTGTGAAAGGATTATGTTTACATGTGTGCGAGTGATTTCTGATTAGTCTGTGCTGTTTTCATGTCTATCTGGGCGCTGGGATTGACACTGTGAGACTATAACACTAAATGAATGTGCCATGGAACAAGTACCTATATATATTTTATAAATTATTATGCTTGAAGGATCTGTATGTGTATTTAAAAGTGTATATTTTTGTCATTTTAAACTGTAAGTTGGAAAAACCAAACGCATTTGTAATGTCAAAGACTTCTGCTGATATGTCATTATTTTATACTTTATTATATTAAAATCTTAAATGAAGACGTGATGTTTCCTGTCTTTATTCGAAACTTGTCGAACGTGTTTGTCGTTTTGAACGAGTGTTGGTGGTTTGATCGTCGACTCTTCTACTCTTGTCCTGTTTTTCTAACCTTACACTGTGTGTATTTATAGTTTGTCTTTTTAAGTTTCTTATATTGGAAAAACCATCAGATTTCTGCTGACGTCATATTATTTTAATGTTCACTTTAATATATTAAAATTTTAAAGTCTCCCTGTAGTCAATCATTTTATCCCTTAAAACTCATCTTTGATCACCATAAAAGACGAAATCTCCATGCCTTAAAATAGCTTGAATGTTACTCGACACCGTCACCTTATTTATTATTCATGAATATGCAAATTAGCCCCGCCCCCACTCACGTCAGCTCAGATTCACTCGGCGGCCGACACACTTAAGTAAACGCTGCCCAAAGTTATCGCTCTTTACAACTTCGGACACATAACGGTAATCAGGGGCGATTCTAGGATTTTCATTTTAGGGTGGCTCAGCCCCCAATGAGGGTATGATTTAAAAAAAAAAAAAAAAAGTTAGTTTATGGTCTAATGCGCATTATTAACTAGTTTCATTGATTCATCCAGTAACATGCATATGGCAGGGTCTTATAATCACATGAGGTACCAAATGCAAGGTATTTAGGGGGGTTCGGGGGCATGCTCCCCCGAGAAAATTTTGATTTCTCTGATCTACATATGTGCATTTTAAGATGTTTTGAAGGCCAAAAAAATTGGATAACAACAGCTTTAAAACCATGTACCGGCAGCTGTTTATTTTCCACACTTCATCAGCATCACACTTTTTTTCTCTTTTTTTTTCTCTTGCTCTGTCTTTTCCCCTCCTAAAGCTGAGCTTTGACTGATAAAGGCTTTTCATTTTTGTCTGTCAGTGAAGAAAGTAAACATAGGGTCAACTGATTTCAGGTTGATTTATGAATAATTTTCTCAGACAAAGCTACCAGGTTTATTAAATTCATTCACAATATGTAGACATTCATTACTGATCTAGGCCTAATACATGGCCGTAGACAGGGCTTTATAATCAAAGAGGTCATAAATTTGAGGTTGTTATTGGGTTAAACATTTTTATTTCTCTGATATGTGCATTTCAAGACGTTTGAAGGCCAAAAAAGGATAAGAAATAGATTTAAAACCTGCTCTCTCCTCATCTCCATCACTACAAAGGCTACAAATTGTATTATATTAATTCTCAACATGTACACATGCATTATTAATCTTGTGCCTATGAAAACGGCTTTGTTAATGTTTCTTGTCCCCTCACAATGACATAATTACACGTTATATAGGAGTATTTTCAGCTCAAAATGGTGAAATTAGACAAAAGTTTATTAGTTTTCTAATTATTTTTGTCATTCGTTTAACATTTATGACCTAAAAAACTGTCAAATATAAAATGTTTAGTTTAGCTAGGCTACTTACATCTTAACTCGCACTTGACCGTAAACTGAAGCGTCAGTCGTGCTGCTAAAATTCCATGTAAAATTCGCGCTCAGCAGCTTCTGTGAACATAAAGCCCGCCTACTTTGATTTGATTGGTCATCTCAAATATTCTGACACTGACGAGAAGTGAAAGACCAATGAGGCTCAGATGAACAAACACACACACACACGCGCGCCTCTGTTTCTGACCTGCGCTCTGCTTGGCGCTGCTGCCGACTGAAGATGAAGAACATTATTTAACCTTGTCAAAGACAAAATATATATATTTTAGAATAACAACATTTCTTACTCCAAGTTTTAGGGGTGCTAAGCTCCTTTTTAGGGGTGCCTCTTCTAGCCTCGCCCATGACGGTAATTAATATGATTAGCCTTTTACTTGACTATGTTATCAAACAGTTAATAATGTTATCAAACTGCTAATGTTGCACAAACCTTGTTCCTGTTCGCATCTCAGAGTCAGCTGCCTTTTAACAATCTCGAACAATCGTCAGAAACACTTTGAACAACTCAGAACGTCACTGTAGAAAGGCATATAGTTCATCATATCCATCATACACCTGCTAAATCGCTAAATCTACCCGATTTTTCATATCAACATAAAAATACACCGGGATAACCAGGAATCTCTGGAAACTCCCCTACTAGAATGCTGTTAATGATATGCTGAAGCCCGCCGGCACGTTGATCTGATTGGTTAAGGTAGTTTGTGACGTCAGGAACACTAGCAATTTCAAAAAGTCTTTTGTTCACTGCAGTTTTAAGGAGGAAATACTCAGCAATGGTGTCGACTTATGAATTTACACATGGTTTGTCTTAAAGCACATTAAACACACCACATAGCCATAAACAACATTACAAGCTTGATTTTCACCACAGGGGGAGGAGTTTAAATAAAGACATGATGTTCCCTGTGGTTCATTTATGTTTATTATGCCTTAAGTGGGTTTTTCGTTACATTCCTCCACCTTGGACCTTCTCAAGCGTCTTCGTTCGGGGTATGAGTGGGTTTTGGTCTCGTCTCGTGCGATCAGAAAACCATCTCCGTTCTCGCCAATGGCCCATTTTTGCCGCTCTTTTCCATCGCTTCTTTCTGCTTGCGGCGTTCGTCGACTCTCTACACGAGATCTGAGATCCGTACGTTGCCGTAATTGCTCTTTTTCGGTGATTGTTTTGAATACATCAGTTTCTTTCGCTCCATGTTTGGTTGCTGATCTTCGTTGACCGTCCTGAGTCTTTCTGTTCCTTTGGTTTTCAGCTGTGTTCGGCCTTTTATCGTTGGTCGTTCTCTCGTCGAGCGCCGTGATCTTTTCCTGCTTCCGCTTTCTACGTCGTCTCTTCTGTTTTTTGTTCCGGTTTACATTCTTTTCCTCGGACGTCTCCTTTATGTTTTTCTGTGTTGTCACTGTATTATTTATCATTCCCTGCTGAGAATCGTTGGGAATGTCCGTATCCATGTTTCTCTTTTCCATTGTGCTTCCAATTGCCTCTGTTTTTTGTCTGGCCACCAAGTTATCCTCTCCATCATGCTCAACTCCACCATTCGCAGGGGTTTTTGAATGTTTTATGGACTGCGTAAATGATGCATGATGGGATTTGTAGTTTTGAAGACTGAAGCACTCGGATTGGACGGTCGTTTCAAGTTCAGCGGGGTCGTACAAAGTCTCGCTTTTTACTCCTGAAGAGTTTCCAGATGGACCAAAGTCTTGGAAAGCCGAATGAATCGTTTCTTGGACCTGGACGCCTTGGGAACTTAATGTTTGAGATGCGTTCTGGCCGCCATTTTCCATCCCAGTTGGTGTGGAAATCCAAAATGATTTCTGCGTCATGTGATCTTGAAGATTTGACCCATTATACTGGCTGAAGTCATGTTGTGGAGTCCAATGGGAGCATCCGGCGACTGGCTTGGTAATGCCGCTGGAAAACAAATCCTGGGAATTTTCCTTAAGGACATCAGTGAGGTTGTGATCTTCGGAGAGAAGAGAGGTGATGTAGTCCATGTCGAAACCAGCCTGAAGGAGAGAAAACACACTTTAAAATGAGAACGCCGACTCTTATAGATTAAGACAGATTTAGATTAGGTTTGATCAGTGTTGGGGGAAACTCATTACAAGTAACTTGAGTCACGTAATCAGATTACTTTTTCAAGAAACTAGTAAAGTAACGCATTACTTTTAAAATTTACAACAAAATATCTGAGTTACTTTGTCAAATAAGTAACGCAAGTTACTTTGTTTTCCCATTTATTGACTGACAGCTGTCCTGTCCCCATGTTGAGACAAATCAAATGTGAGCATTTACTCATCTCACTCGCACAAAAACATTCAGTATTCCTCAAAATGAATAAAATCAGTGAAATGCAGAATCAGAATACTTATGAAAACCTCCAATAACTAAATAGCCTATGTTAAAGTCGGCATGAAATCAAATTTGACAAATCTTCTTTTTATATGTAATATTGTAGTGTTTATTATAAATGATTTATCTGTGCACTTCATTATTTTTTTTAAATTCATGTACCCTTATAATCTTTAATCAAATACATTACCCTTCCCCCCCCCCTCGAAACGACCTCTCTTCTCTTTCGGTCACGTGCCATGGCGAAAGGGTGCGGCCAGAGCCGATGAGGGTGCGGCTATCGAGATGCTCTCGAGGGTGAACTTGACTGATAACAGAGAATGTCTAATAAGGTGATAACTTGACTTGACTCATCTTGGTTCGCAGGAATAATAAAATAAAATAAAAAATCCTTCATGGGAGGGTAACGGTGGGAAGTCCGGTGGAGAGAAATCCTCCACAACTGAATGTAAACTGGCATTCAAATCTGCCTCCATTTTGTTTGCAACGCCCAACCTCCAACGATCCAATCAATTCCCGAAGGACGAAATCAAGCCCCGCCCTACATTTTTTTTCTAATTTCAGAAGCCGTTTCATTCGGATATACGTCACAACAAGGAAAAAATTACAATCTCAACTTCCGTTTCATGCCGACTTTAAATAAATCTCACTTTATTGACCAATGTATTGCTTCTGACCTTCGATTATTCATTTAAACCATAAGCAAAAAATGAGTATAGATTTAGAAGTGTTAAAGTTTCTTCTCTTGCATCTCTTCTTCTGTTATCCAGAACAGCAGCAGCTGAAAGGTTTGTTTGAGCGGCGCCCTCTACTGTACAGGAGTGAATCTGCATTTCCTTCAGCCTGAGGATTATTATTTCACTTTTGGTGTGAAAGGGTCTTTACATTTGCCCAAAAATATTACTTTTTTGTTATAAAAAAACAAGCCCAGCCCAGGTGAAAAAAAAGTAACGCAAAAGTAATGTAACGTAAAAAAAAGTAACTAATTAGTTACTAATACTAATTAGTAATTAGTAATAGTAACTAATTAGTTACTATTTCAGTGAGTAACGCAATACTGTAATGCATTGCCTTTCAAAGTAACTTTCCCCAACACTGGTTTAGATCATTTAGAGAGGCTTTTGAATGTGAATTCATAGGGTTTGATTGACCTCGTTGGTAAATTCGCAGTGGTTTAACAGCTGGTTGAAGTACTGTGCACACATGTCCTCCTCGTCGGCTGCGGTGACCTCTGACCCATCGCTGACCTTTGACCCCAGAGCGTCCATGATCTGTGAGTATTCTGCCAGCGCGCTCTCGGCGAGATCTTCAACCGGCCGCGCCTTTTTAGATCGTTTTCTTGCCTTCTTCACGTTACCTGCGCAAGTGACGAGGTTCATTGTTTACTATTTAACTCAGTCATAGATGAAGTTTAGGTTATAATGTTTTATCAGTCAGCGTAAATAAAACATGAATTGTGAGCCATTATAAATCCTGACCTTTGGGAATCGATTGATGCTCATTGGCTCTGTGGGTGCTCTTGTTCTGTTCTTCCAACTCAATGAACCTACAGGAGTATAAATAAAAAACTCCAATTCCCGACATCAGTAAATTCCTAAAACCTCTTAAACCCTCTTAAACCCTCTTAAAACCTCTTAAAACCCTCTTAAAACCTCTTAAACCATCTTAAACCCTCTTAAACCCTCTTAAAACCTCTTAAACCATCTTAAACCCTCTTAAACCCTCTTAAGCCCTCTTAAACCCTCTTAAACCTCTTAAAACCTCTTAAACCATCTTAAAACCTCTTAAACCCTCTTAAAACCCCCTTAAAACATCTTAAACCTCTTAAAACCTTTTAAACCCTCTTAAAAACCTCTTAAAACCTATTAAACCCTCTTAAACCTCTTAAAACCTCTTAAAACCCTCTTAAACCCTCTTAAAACATCTTAAACCTCTTAAAACCTTTTAAACCCTCTTAAACCCCTCTTAAAACCTATTAAACCCTCTTAAAACCTCTTAAAACTTTCTTAAACCCTCTTAAAACCTCTTAAACCTCTTAAATAGGGCTGCACGTTTTCAAGTTTTTCATTAACCGTTAACCGAGGCCCTTAGCGGTTAATACTCGGTTAACCATAGTGTGCGCGCCGCAACCCCGAGATAGGCAAAATTTGCGGGTGGGACATGTCCCCACCACTATTTTCTAAGGTCGATATTGTCACCACTTTTGAAACATCTCGCGGCATGAATACCAATACAAATAAACAAAACATCTTCAGTTAACTAGCAGAGCATTCATTTCGTTCGTTTTTTTTTTTTTTTTTAGGCGATCTAGCGCTGAAATGTTTTGTTTTTTAAATCAAGTGATCAAAGTGCTCGTTGCCGCTGCGATCGAGAAGGGGCTTGTAAAACGTGCTGAGGTATTATTAATTCGTGGCCACAACAATTCACCTGATACTGATAAATATTCACCAATTCACAAAAAAAAAAAGGAATAAAAAGCTGTAGTCGGCCTTCACTGAAGAGCTATCTTCACAGGGACGAAAAACAGTTTAATAATTATTATTAATTCGTGGCCACGAAATAATTCACCTGAATATTCACCAATTCACAAAATATAGGTCTTTAGCATTCACTAATTAATAGTATCAAACTGTTTTTGGCCACGTTAAATCAAAATGAGGGAGGGAAATAGTTCAACGTGTCCACGATTTATTAAAACGAGGGAACAAATAAGTCGTCGTAACAACTAATTATTTAGATCAGTGGACAGGGCGCATAAGAACAAACAGTGAGAGAGCCCCGGCCGCGCGCGCGCGCACTCTCACCGCCTTCAAACAACACGAGCGCTGTATTGCTCTCTCTCCCTCGCGCATATCAACACAGTAAAAGGTCGGAAGACCGATTGTGTTTTATAGATTAGTAGTTTGTTCATATAAAGTGTTTGATTAGCAAGTACATGTTTAGGAAATGCATAATACAAATTGTATGGGTTAATGTAACGGTAAACGGACTCTGCGGGTAAAACTGTTGTGATGAAACTGCGCATGCGCGGGGTAAAACTGCTGGTGTAAAGCTGTGGCTCTGCGGCTCTGCAGACAGATATTATTGTGCTGCGATCAGTGGCGCGGATACTGACTGACTATATTTGTTTCTGGCTCGCGCACAGCCTTCATTCTCGGACGCGCGCTTTCTTTGCCCGCTTCATATTAGAAAACTGGTCTAGCGGTCTCTGGCGGTGCAAAAATGTATTACAACTAAATTCAATGCACACCATTGACGCCACTTAACCGAGCAAAATGTTTCACTCGGTTACGCAATTTTTAACGGTTAATCGGTTAACCATGGACACCCCTACTCTTAAAACCTTTTAAACCCTCTTAAAACCTATTAAACCCTCTTAAACCCTCTTAAACCCTCTTAAAACCTTTTAAACCCTCCTCTTCAACCATCTTAAATCCTCTGGTGCTCTTCGTGTGTCGGTGACCAACATTTATTCTTTAATTTCAATGAAAGGAATGTACTATATTTTAGTTTGATAATGTTTTTATGTAATATAAATAATATATTGTATTTTTAGGGTATTTTATGTACTACATTATATTTACGCTGTATTTATAATTCATTTATTCACTTTTTGAGCATAGACCTGAAAATTACATTTTGTATTTAAACTGTGGGTAAATCTTGAATCTAGAGCGACAGACTGAAGTTTGGTCTCTTTTTCAAGACGACACTCGGCAGATTATTGCAGAAGTGAAAAAAGTTTGAAAAAGTGAACTTAAAAAAAGTTACAGAATTTTATGAAAAGTTATGAAAATTGTGCAAAGATTTTCAATTTTTTGATGAAATATATATTTTCAAAAACATGCATTACTCTAAAACTTTGAGAAAAGTTGTGTTTCAAATTTGATCTTGATATCTCAAAAAACGATCTTTCAGTTCGGCTGTGGTTCTAAACGCTTCCACTAGAGGAAACTCGTCTCCGTTCATTTCCAATACACTCGTTTCTGACCGCGAGGAGCTCAAGCGTGACTATTACATACAGGACCATTTAACCTGTTCCAATCATGCCCATGATTTTTTTCCGTGTGTTTACATAACAAGTGCCAAAACCTTTAGCAAGTTTCGTACCATTCCGATAAAAAAACAAAAACAAATGTACACTTTTCCAGTCAGAAATGACCAAGAGCCCCAGAGGGTTAAAGACTGTCTTTCTAATTGTGAGATTTGCTCTTTATCCACCATTTCTGCAGCTAAGGGGTTAAAAAATGACAAATGTTCTACTCCAAATAGCATCAAGTTAATACACAATGTATAATTAAATTAATGGTAACACTTTATTTCAATAGTCCACTTTAGACATTCTACTAACCCTAAGTAACTTTGCAGCTGTCAACTGCTGTCATTACAGTATTAGTAGACTGGTAATATCTGCTAACACTATTTTGTTGTAATATTTTACTGACTATAAGTAACTTGGCAACTACAAGTCAACTTATTCTCCTAACCCGAACCCTAACAGCCTACAGACAGCTTACTAATACTCTTAGTTGACATGTAGTTGCAAAGTTACTTTATCTAGGCTAGTTAGTAGAATGTCTAAAGTGGACTATCAAAATAAAGTGCAACCAAATTAATGTTAGACATGTTATTAGTCCTCCTCAGCCATATCAGTCTCAGAGATGTGTGTAATTCGTTAATCACTGTTAGCTCACATCTTGGCAGTGACGTGATATTGCTGGCGCTGAAAGGGCGGGATCCTCCTCCACTCCTCAACGGCCGCGCGCACGGCCTCCGAGAACGGCAGATCGGGACTGTGGACGGAGAGAGAGCAGATCGCGCGACTGAGAGAGAGAGAGAGAGAGAGAGAGAGAGAAAACAGGTTTGATCAAATAACAAGCCTTGAAGACCCGTTCACACAATTAATATAACTATATCGAGTGAGTGAGTGAGTGAGTGAGTGTGTGTGTGTGTGTGTGTGTGTGTGTGAGAGAGTGAGTGTGAGTGAGTGCGTGAGTGAGTGTGTGTGTGTGTGTGTGTGTGTGAGAGAGAGTGAGTGTGAGTGAGTGCGTGAGTGAGTGTGTGTGTGTGTGTGTGTGTGAGTGTGTGAGAGAGAGAGAGAGAGAGAGAGAGAGAGTGTGTGTGTGTGTGAGAGAGAGAGAGTGAGTGAGTGCGTGAGTGAGTGTGTGTGTGTGTGTGAGAGAGAGTGAGTGAGTGTGTGTGTGTGTGTGTGGAGCACGATCAGGAGCAGGAGCACGATCGACATGATCTTCACAGCCCGGCAGCTTCAGGAAAAGTGCCGGGAGCAACATCAGGACATGTTTAT
>NC_138222.1:68762514-68767514 GCF_964197995.2 Scardinius erythrophthalmus | reverse complement strand
CAGGGTTAAAGTTAGACGTGAGGTTAAACCCAGGGTTAAAGTTAAATGCAGGGTTAAACCCAGAGTTAAAGTTAAACCCATGGTTAAAGTTAAACGCGGGGTTAAACCCAGGGTTAAAGTTACACACGGGGTTAAACGCGGGGTTAAAGTGCTGTGGAGGCGTGTAAACGGGCCAGAACTGATTCTGATGAGGCACTGAAGCGACGGGGTGACGGTGAGGAACTAGAGCGGGCCACGAAGGGTTAAGAGGAGGTGTGTGGAAAGGGTTAATCTCTGTGAATGAAGGTTTGATGCTGATATCTCGGTTTACTGCACTTGCAGGATCTTGGGAGACGGTGTTCGGGCCGAACCCTGGAGGAGCTTCCTCACACTGAAGCTGCGAACGAAGGGAGTAAACGCATGTGTGCGCCGATCGCATCGAAGCGCGTGTTTCTGGCACAAGAAACGTGTTCTCAGCACCAAAACACCGTGTTTCAGTCTGAGCGTCTCGAATCCTGTCCTGCGCATTCACACATGCAATGTCTTCGTAATTAAGCAGCTCGTTATCCTCACTGAGTGGAAGCAAGCGCTCCATCAGACGCGTCTCCTGATGCATGATGTGGTCAGCGTGTGGTGATTGAAGCGTCTCCATCTACAAACAGGGGATTTTACATAACAAGAAGAATTTGATATAAGTTAATGTGTACAATAGTTTTTATTTTTAATATTGCCAGTGGTAGACATTAATCTACCCCAAAACAACAACAAAACAATTGGCACAAAATAAATTACATCCAGAATTTACCAAATTACCAACTTTACCTGAAACTGAAGTAGCCTCAGAGGATCTGATAATATAAACGGAAATATTCGAGGGCTTTGAAGGGTAAATAGCTGGTTAATCTGAACAGTTGCTCACTGCTGAAATGCAGATTTAAACGGCACACTTTTGAAAACAAACACAAATCAGCATGTCTGTGTTCCAAACAGTAAAATCGCATGTCATTAACTATAATATGATTAAGTCACTTTTATTTACATTAATAATTATTTTTGTTATGTCTGCCGTTATAATCTCCAGCAGGCGGGATGTTTTCTTTACACACGAGACCTTTTAAAAAAACTCAATTTCCCATCCTGCTTTGCGCCGCGGCTCGTCCCGCACACATCCGGTTTGTTTCGGGATCAGTCGCGCACGTGGTGTTTTGAGCAGCTCTGCCGACTATAAACCTGGTTTCTGCGCGGATATTTTCGAAATAAGCCGACAGACATTGTAACTCGCTGTGTGACTGTCGAGAGTTCATCATGTTCCTGCAGTTTTATCTGAACGTGAAAGGCGACAGGGTTTACACCCTGAAGGTGAGTCCTGTTACAACGGCGTTTATTCTGCTGTAATGGCGGCATATTTGGGCATAAAACGTGTACACACATGTAATATAGATCAGATGTATGCAGACTTGAGGCATGTTTTGAATATATTCTTTTACTTCTGTGCAGAAACTGGACCCGAGCGGTCAGCCCACCAGCTCAGCGCACCCGGCCCGCTTCTCGCCGGACGACAAGTTCTCCCGACACCGCGTGACCATAAAGAAACGCTTCGGGCTCCTGCTGACGCAACAACCGCGACCCGTGCTCTGATCGGAACCATGAACTTTTACACCATATACATCTCTTTTTTTTTTTTTTTTTACTGAACAATGTCATGTTTATTTTCTAAAGGCATTTAATTTTTTGTGTGTGTGTACTCAACGATCCTCATGTGAAATAAAATAAAATGCGAGATTTGTGTAAGTGTGCGTCAGCTTTATTTGTAAGCAATTGCTAATATGGGTATTTAAATTATATTAAAAAACAAAGTCTAATTGTAGTTTTTTTCGTGATGTAAATAGTACGCGGAGAACTACATTTCCCTACAGCGCATCCTACGCATGTACGTCATGACGCAGGGACCGTTGCTCTCGTGAGCGCGCTTACGCCCGTCGCTCAGTCAAACGTGCTGATTTGATGATCCTCCTGAAACCGGGGCGATACACACACTGGATTTTACCCGAGCACCGGCTCCGGTGGACCCGTGACA
Organism: Scardinius erythrophthalmus; assembly: GCF_964197995.2. Taxonomy (NCBI): domain Eukaryota; kingdom Metazoa; phylum Chordata; class Actinopteri; order Cypriniformes; family Leuciscidae; genus Scardinius; species Scardinius erythrophthalmus. The sequence continues at coordinate 68,765,458 of NC_138222.1, read as the reverse complement.
GCAGTCCGGGGGTAAGTGAGTGAAATTAATCGATCGTGTTCATCAGAAGTGAATAATAATAATACTGCGACTGTTCGCGCGGGTTTGCTTTTAAACATCACGAAAGCGTCTCGCGCGCGCCTGTTCCGAGGCTTTATTAATTATATAAAGAGTTTTTTAATGATATTTATAAGGGTGTCTATCTAATTTGAGCCGCTGTCAGGTGTGTGTCTGCGATCGGATTATAATTGGCTTAATGGAGGCGCTCAGGTGCATGTTTGTCGCAGGAGCCAACGGCAAGATTGTGTCACAAAACCCAGCGAGTTCCCTATGTAGACAGCACTGGACCATACTAGCCGAACCCAGCGAGTTCCCTATGTAGACAGCACTGGACCATACTAGCCGAACCCAGCGAGTTCCCTATGTAGACAGCACTGGACCAGACTAGCCGAACCCAGCGAGTTCCCTATGTAGACAGCACTGGACCAGACTAGCCGAACCCAGCGAGTTCCCTATGTAGACAGCACTGGACCAGACTAGCCGAACCCAGCGAGTTCCCTATGTAGACAGCACTGGACCAGACTAGCCGAACCCAGCGAGTTCCCTATGTAGACAGCACTGGACCAGACTAGCCGAACCCAGCGAGTTCCCTATGTAGACAGCACTGGACCATACTAGCCGAACCCAGCGAGTTCCCTATGTAGACAGCACTGGACCATACTAGCTGAACCCAGTGAGTTCCCTATGTAGACAGCACTGGACCAGACTAGCCGAACCCAGCGAGTTCCCTCTGTAGACAGCACTGGACCATACTAGCCGAACCCAGCGAGTTCCCTATGTAGACAGCACTGGACCATACTAGCTGAACCCAGTGAGTTCCCTATGTAGACAGCACTGGACCAGACTAGCCGAACCCAGCGAGTTCCCTCTGTAGACAGCACTGGACCATACTAGCCGAACCCAGCGAGTTACCTATGTAGACAGCACTGGACCATACTAGCTGAACCCAGTGAGTTCCCTATGTAGACAGCACTGGACCAGACTAGCCGAACCCAGCGAGTTCCCTCTGTAGACAGCACTGGACCATACTAGCCGAACCCAGCGAGTTACCTATGTAGACAGCACTGGACCATACTAGCCGAACCCAGCGAGTTCCCTATGTAGACAGCACTGGACCATACTAGCTGAACCCAGTGAGTTCCCTATGTAGACAGCACTGGACCAGACTAGCCGAACCCAGCGAGTTCCCTCTGTAGACAGCACTGGACCATACTAGCCGAACCCAGTGAGTTCCCTATATAGACTGCACTGGACCATACTAGCTGAACCCAGTGAGTTCCCTATATAGACAGCACTGGACCATACTAGCTGAACCCAGTGAGTTCCCTATATAGACAGCACTGGCCCATACTAGCCGAACCCAGTGAGTTACCTATATAGGCAGCACTGGACCATACTAGCTGAACTCAGTGAGTTCCCTATATAGACAGCACTGGACCAGACTAGCCGAACCCAGTGAGTTTAGACAGCACTGGACCATACTAGCTGAACCCAGTGAGTTCCCTATGTAGACAGCACTGGACCAGACTAGCCGAACCCAGCGAGTTCCCTCTGTAGACAGCACTGGACCATACTAGCCGAACCCAGTGAGTTCCCTATATAGACAGCACTGGACCATACTATCTGAACCCAGTGAGTTCCCTATATAGACAGCACTGGACCATACTAGCTGAACCCAGTGAGTTCCCTATATAGACAGCACTGGCCCATACTAGCCGAACCCAGTGAGTTCCCTATGTAGACAGCACTGGACCATACTAGCCGAACCCAGCGAGTTCCCTCTGTAGACAGCACTGGACCATACTAGCCGAACCCAGTGAGTTCCCTATGTAGACAGCACTGGACCATACTAGCCGAACTCAGTGAGTTCCCTATGTAGACAGCACTGGACCAGACTAGCCGAACCCAGTGAGTTCCAGTAGACAGCACTGGACCATACTAGCCGAACCCAGTGAGTTCCCTATGTAGACAGCACTGGACCATACTAGCCGAACCCAGTGAGTTCCCTATGTAGACAGCACTGGACCAGACTAGCCGAACCCAGCGAGTTCCCTCTGTAGACAGCACTGGACCATACTAGCCGAACCCAGTGAGTTCCCTATATAGACAGCACTGGACCATACTAGCTGAACCCAGTGAGTTCCCTATATAGACAGCACTGGACCATACTAGCTGAACCCAGTGAGTTCCCTATATAGACAGCACTGGCCCATACTAGCCGAACCCAGTGAGTTCCCTATGTAGACAGCACTGGACCATACTAGCCGAACCCAGCGAGTTCCCTCTGTAGACAGCACTGGACCATACTAGCCGAACCCAGTGAGTTCCCTATGTAGACAGCACTGGACCATACTAGCCGAACTCAGTGAGTTCCCTCTGTAGACAGCACTGGACCATACTAGCCGAACCCAGTGAGTTCCCTATATAGACAGCACTGGACCATACTAGCTGAACCCAGTGAGTTCCCTATATAGACAGCACTGGACCATACTAGCTGAACCCAGTGAGTTCCCTATATAGACAGCACTGGCCCATACTAGCCGAACCCAGTGAGTTCCCTATGTAGACAGCACTGGACCATACTAGCCGAACCCAGCGAGTTCCCTCTGTAGACAGCACTGGACCATACTAGCCGAACCCAGTGAGTTCCCTATGTAGACAGCACTGGACCATACTAGCCGAACTCAGTGAGTTCCCTATGTAGACAGCACTGGACCATACTATCTGAACCCAGCGAGTTCCCTCTGTAGACAGCACTGGACCATACTAGCCGAACCCAGCGAGTTCCCTCTGTAGACAGCACTGGACCAGACTAGCCGAACCCAGTGAGTTCCAGTAGACAGCACTCTGGAGTCAAGTCATCTTCATTTATATAGGGCTTTTAACAATGTAGATTGTTTCAAAG
>NC_138222.1:68750014-68755014 GCF_964197995.2 Scardinius erythrophthalmus | reverse complement strand
CTGCTGCTGCTGTGTGAGTCTCACACACACACACACACACACACACACACACACACACACACACACACACGTCTCTCTCCCTATCTCTCTCTCTCTCTCTCTCTCTCTCTCACACACATACACACACACACACACACACACACACACACACACAGACACACGCACACACACACGTCTCTCTCCCTATCTCTCTCTCTTACACACACAGACACACACACACACACACACACACACACACACACACACGTCTCTCTCCCTATCTCTCTCTCTCTCTCTCTCTCTCTCACACACACACGCACACACAGACACACGCACACACACACGTCTCTCCCTATCTCTCTCTCTCTCTCACACACACGTGTCTCTCTCTTTCTCCCTCCCTCTCTCTCTCTCTCTCTCTCTCTCTCTCTCTCTCACAGACGTCTCTCTCTCTCTCTCTCTCTCACACACACACACACACACACACACACACACACACACACACACACACACACACACACACACACACACATCAAGTAGTCTGATTATCACCAAAAGGGAGTCACTAATTATCATCAAAGATGCTGTTGAGGCTCTCACAGCCTCATGAGGAGAAAATGGAAACACACAAAGAAACTTTAATTAACACACCGCGGTAAACATTCAAAATGTGTTTTATATTTACAACATGATACAGTTAAGCAACAGGCACATGAGCAAGAGTGCTGAATACCATCACGACTGAAAATGTGACACTGATTTCATAAACATCCATCCATCTTCCTCCGCTTATCCGGGGCCGGGTCGTGGGGGCAGCAGTCTAAGCAGGGATGCCCAGACTTCCCTCTTTCCCCGGACACTTCACAGCTCCTCCGGGGGGACTCCGAGGCGTTCCCAGGCCAGCCGGGAGACATAGTCCCTCCAGCGTGTCCTAGGTCTTCCCCGGGGTCTCCTCCCGGTGGGACATGCCCGGAACACTTTCCCGGGAAGGCGTCCAGGAGGCATCTGGAACAGATGCCCGAGCCACCTCAGCTGACCCCTCTCGATGTGGAGGAGCAGCGGCTCTACTCTGAGCTCCTCCCGAGTGCCCGAGCTCCTCACCCTATCTCTAAGGGATCGTCCAGCCACCCTGCGGAGAAAGCTCATTTCGGCTGCCTGTATCCGGGATCTTGTCCTTTCGGTCATGACCCACAACTCATGACCATAGGTGAGAGTAGGAACGTAGATTGACCGGTAAATCGAGAGCTTCGCCTTGCAGCTCAGCTCCTTCTTCACCACGACAGACCGGTACATCGACCGCATTACTGCAGAAGCTGCACCGATCCGTCTGTCAATCTCCCGTTCCATCCTTCCTTCACTCGTGAACAAGACCCCAAGATACTTGAACTCCTCCACTTGAGGCAGGAACTCTCCACCAACCTGAAGTGGGCAAACCACCCTTTTCCGACTGAGAACCATGGCCTCGGATTTGGAGGTGCTGATTCTCATCCCAGCCGCTTCACACTCGGCTTCAAACCGTCCCAGTGCATGCTGAAGGTCCTGGTCTGATGGGGCCAACACGACGACATCATCCGCAAAGAGCAGAGATGAAATCGTGTGGTCCCCAAACCTGACCCCCTCCGGCCCCTGGCTGCGCCTAGAAAATCTGTCCATAAAAATTATGAACAGAACCGGCGACAAAGGGCAGCCCTGCCGGAGTCCAACATGCACTGGGAACAAGTCTGACTTACTGCCGGCAATGCGAACCAAGCTCCTCCTCCGGTCGTACAGGGACCGGACAGCCCTTAGAAAAGGACCCCGGACCCCATACTCCCGGAGCACCCTTCACAAGATGCCGTGAGGGACACAGTCGAATGCCTTCTCCAAATCCACAAAACACATGTGGATTGGTTGGGCAAACTCCCATGAGCCCTCCAGCACCCTGTAGAGGGTATAGAGCTGGTCCAGTGTTCCACGACCGGGACGAAAACCGCACTGTTCCTCCTGAATCCGAGGTTCTACTATCGGCCGGATTCTCCTCTCCAGTACCCTGGCGTAGACTTTCCCGGGGAGGCTGAGAAGTGTGACCCCCTATAGTTGGAGCACACCCTCCAGTCCCCCTTCTTAAAAAGAGGGACCACCACCCCGGTCTGCCAGTCCAAAGGTACTGTCCCCGACCGCCACGCGATGCTGCAGAGGCGTGTCAGCCAAGACAGCCCCACAACATCCAGAGACTTGAGGAACTCAGGGCGGATCTCATCCATCCCCGGTGCCTTGCCACCGAGGAGTTTCTTGACTACCTCGGTGACTTCAGCTTGGGTGATGGACGAGTCCGCCTCTGAGCCCTCAGCCTCTGCTTCCTCAATGGAAGACGTGACGGCGGGATTGAGGAGATCCTCGAAGTATTCCTTCCACCGTCCGGTGATATCCCCAGTCGAGGTCAACAACTGCCTATCTCCACTGTAAACAGCGTTGGTAGGGCACTGCTTCCCCCTCCTGAGGCGCCGGACGGTTTGCCAGAATCTCTTCGAGGCCGACCGATAGTCCTTCTCCATGGCCTCACCGAACTCCTCCCAGGCCCGAGTTTTTGCCTCCACAACCACCCGGGCTGCAGTCCGCTTGACCTGCCGGTACCTGTCAGCTGCCTCAGGAGTCCCACAAGCCAGCCAGGCCCGATAGGACTCCTTCTTCAGCTTGACTGCATCCTTTACTTCCGGTGTCCACCACCGGGTTCGGGGATTGCCGCCTCGACAGGCACCGGAGACCTTACGGCCACAGCTCCGAGTGGCCGCGTTGACAATGGAGGTGGAGAACATGGTCCACTCGGACTCAATATCTCCAGACTCCCTCGGGATCTGGTCGAAGCTCTGTCGGAGGTGGGAGTTGAAGATCTCTCTAACAGGGGATTCGGCCAAAAGTTCCCAACAGACCCTCACAGTACGTTTGGGTCTGCCGAGTCTGTCCAGCTTCCTCCCCCGCCATCGGATCCAACTCACCACCAGGTGGTGATCAGTTGACAGCTCTGCCCCTCTCTTCGCCCGAGTGTCCAAGACATACGGCCGGAGGTCAGATGAAACAACCACAAAGTCGATCATCGACCTCCGGCCTAGGGTGTCCTGGTGCCATGTGCACTGATGGACACCCTTATGCTTGAACATGGTGTTCGTTATGGACAAGCTGTAACTAGCACAGAAGTCCAATAACAGAACACCACTCGGGTTCAGATCAGGGGGGCCGTTCCTCCCAATCACGCCCCTCCAGGTGTCACTGTCGCTGCCCACGTTGGCGTTGAAGTCCCCCAGGAGAACGACGGAGTCCCCAGTCGAAGCACTTTCCAGCACCCCTCCCAGAGACCCCAAGAAGGCCGGGTACTCTGCACTGCTGTTTGGCCCGTAGGCACAAACGATAGTGAGAGACCTATCCCTGACCCGAAGGCGCAGGGAAGCGACCCTCTCGTTCACCGTGGTGAACTCCAACACATGGCGGCTGAGCTGGGGGGCTTAAGCAAACCCACACCAGCCCGCCGCCTCTCACCATGGGCAACTCCAGAGTGGTGAAGAGTCCATCCTCTCTCGAGGAGTGTGGTTCCAGAGCCCAAGCCGTGCGTAGAGTATCTCTAGTCGGAATCTCTGAACCTCACGCACAACCTCAGGCTCCTTCCCCGCCAGAGAGGTGACATTCCATGTCCCTAGAGCTAGATTCCGCGTCCAGGGATCGGGTTGTCTAGGCCCCCGCCTTCAACTGCCGCCCGATCCACTTAGCACCGGCCCCCTGCGGTCCCTCCTGCAGGTGTTGGGTCCACGGGAGGATGGCCCCACGTCGCTCCTTCGGGCTGAGCCCGGCCGGACCCCATGGGGGGAGGCCCGACCACCAGGCGCTTGCATACGAGCCCCAACCCCGGGCCTAGCTCCAGGGTGGGGCCCCGGCTGCGCCATGCCGGGCGACGTCACGGTCCTCGAACTTGTAGGCATCATAAAGGGTTTGATTTCATAAACAATTAATATTTGGTCACTTATATTTTAGACGCAATATTGACCGATTTTGTTCTGTTTCAGCAGCGAAAATAGTTCCAAACAAAGAACCATAACGCATCTCACAGGAACCGTGTTTCATTCCTGAACGATTCAGCGTTTGAACAAATCGGTTGAGTCACTGATTCAGTGACTCATTCATAAACAACTGCCTCATTCCTGAACGAAGCAGCCGTTTGAATGAATCGTTTGATTGAATGACTCAATGACTCGCTCGTTAAGACGGTCCCCTGCCGCAACCTACTGGTGGTTTAGTTTCCTGTTTGAAAGTGTCATTCCTTCCAACATTTCATATTTGTATATTCCAAAAATATTTAAAACAATCTCATAACATTATCTATTGATGAAATTTAAGAATTTAAAATGAAAGATGAAGCATGTATTTAAAAAGATAAGAGAGAAAATGCCTTCGAATGAATATGAAAATATTGCTTCAGAAAAAATTATATTTATAACACACAAATAAAAAACTTATTTTTTTGCTGGACAAGTAAATTTTTTACTCTGACAAGTGACTGGCGTATTTACTTGAGCACATGAGAGGCTTAACGTGGAGTGCTGTCATTAGTGTGTGTGTGATTATATGGAGTGTTGTCCCGACAGACGCTGCTGACGGCGATATCTATGAGTGCCATCGCAACTAATGGAGTCGTTCCAGGTAAACCTCCTCTCTACGCTTCAGTCCTCCACAGTCATGCACTGCTGATGACAATACCTCACATTCTCCCATTAATTGTGCACTTTGTGTATCTATTGGAGCCACAGTGAGATTTACTGTGATCGTTAAGTTTGCACGATGATGTGAACACGAACCGTTTCTTGGTCAAAATCTAAATTTTAGGTGCTAATTTCTTTCAAGATAACTTTATTCCAGCCCATATAAGAATATCTTCCACTTTATGAGTTAAATTTATTTGATTTACAAAAAATTATTGTGATCTTAGATACATCAATTATTTATTCATAATAATATATTAAAAATAAATGCATAAAAATAAAATTGTATAATAT
>NC_138222.1:68737514-68742514 GCF_964197995.2 Scardinius erythrophthalmus | reverse complement strand
TTGACTTAAACATATCTAAATGTTTTCTAAATTAGAACCATCTAATTAGCGTACTTTTTTTATTTATTATTCATTCTTTGTGGATTTGCTTGTTCACGTGACATTTCGCGTCATTCGCGGCAGCGTTACGTCCGTCTCCTGCACGCACGAAACAGGAGGAGAGAAGGAGAAGTGAGTTGGTAAATGTCAGTTCAGTTCTAAGTTCAGTCTTTATGTTCGTAGTGGTGTGCGATGTGTATTGTCTATTATGATATTGTAATCATTGTTTTAACGATGTACGAGGCACTTCGAGCTGACATCGCTTTTGTCTCTCGTGCTTTCACTGCGTGATGTGTGCAGTTATAACGTTATGTTCCCAATGTCTCATATTTATATCATATTATGTTGTTATCATAGACCTACAATATCACATCAGCAAGACTTCCGTTTTCCCGTGCACAATTGCAAATGTGATTATTTATTTATATAACATTAATTAACAATAAATTAACATTGTGAGTTAAATTTTATAAACAGTATTGTCAATATTGTTTGTTTCCCCTTTATTTCGCTGACGAGAATTTCAAATTGAAGCCATAGCTGAGCCTCAATGCAACAGACAGCGATGAGTTTTTGACTGGAATCCGCGTTTTGAACGAATCAATTTAATGATTCAATGAACAATCACTTGCTTCCCGAATGAATCAGCCGTTTGAACGAATTGGTTGAATGAATGACTCCCTCAACTCATTTATTAAAACAGTGACTTGCCGCCACCTACTAGCAGCTTTAGATTCACATTTAGAGTACTTTTTAATTAGAGTGTTAAAATTAGAAATCAGTTCATATTTAACAATCTCATAGCTTTATTTATGCAATTGTAAATGCAGTGTAAATATATTAATGCCAGATCTGATGCCGCCACTGTGTCACCTCTGCACTGCAAAGATGGATTTTGATTTAATGATTTAATTTGACTGCTAAGAGTGGTATTGTGTAATTATTCTAATAGAATTTAAATTGAAGGTTAGAATTTGACATAAAAGGTGATGCATACATCTACAAATGTCAATATATAGGTGAAAATGCCACTGGAAATCAATTTAAGATGGCAAATATTACCCCTTAATAAAAAAATGTAATTTCTGTCACTGCTGTGAACTGACCACTGCATAGAATATGAAAAATATGCATATCTTCGTCAGTCAGCTGTCAACAACAGGCCTAAACCAGCCATGGCACCAAGCACAAAAACAAAATCAGTAAAATATTATCAAATTATTACCCACAAAACTTTGAAAATATCGATCGAGACATATTTTGTCAATATTGCACACCCCCTAATGCATGGTATTAATTTTGATTTCTTCGGGTCTTAAAAAGTCTTAAATTTGACTTTAAAAAATGTGCAGAAACCCTGTTTATATTTGAAAGCTGATAAACGATAATCTTTATATTTGAAAGCCAATACCGATAATTCTTTAAATTTGAAAGCCGATAAACGATATTCTTTATATTTAAAAGCCGATAACTGATAATCTGAATATTTGAAAGGCGATAAACGATAATCTTTATATTTGAAAGCTGATAAACGATATTCTTTATATTTGAAAGCCGATAAACGATAATCTTTATATTTGAAAGCCGATAAACGATATTCTTTATATTTAAAAGCCGATAACTGATAATCTGAATATTTGAAAGGCGATAAACGATAATCTTTATATTTGAAAGCTGATAAACGATATTCTTTATATTTGAAAGCCGATAAACGATAATCTTTATATTTGAAAGCCGATAAACGATATTCTTTATATTTGAAAGCCGATAAACGATAATTCTTTATATTTGAAAGCCGATAAACGATAATTCTTTAAATTTGAAAGCCGATAAACGATATTCTTTATATTTAAAAGCCGATAACTGATAATCTTTATATTTGAAAGCCGATAAACGATAATTCTTTAAATTTGAAAGCCGATAACTGATATTCTTTATATTTAAAAGCCGATAACTGATAATCTGAATATTTGAAAGGCGATAAACGATAATCTTTATATTTGAAAGCCGATAAACGATAATCTTTATATTTGAAAGTCGATAAACGATATTCTTTATATTTGAAAGCCGATAACTGATAATCTTTATATTTGAAAGCCGATAAACGATAATTCTTTATATTTGAAAGCCGATAAACGATAATTCTTTAAATTTGAAAGCCGATAACTGATATTCTTTATATTTAAAAGCCGATAACTGATAATCTGAATATTTGAAAGGCGATAAACGATAATCTTTATATTTGAAAGCCGATAAACGATAATCTTTATATTTGAAAGCCGATAAACGATAATCTTTATATTTGAAAGCCGATAAACGATATTCTTTATATTTAAAAGCCGATAACTGATAATCTGAATATTTGAAAGGCGATAAACGATAATCTTTATATTTGAAAGCTGATAAACGATATTCTTTATATTTGAAAGCCGATAAACGATAATCTTTATATTTGAAAGCCGATAAACGATATTCTTTATATTTGAAAGCCGATAAACGATAATTCTTTATATTTGAAAGCCGATAAACGATAATTCTTTAAATTTGAAAGCCGATAAACGATATTCTTTATATTTAAAAGCCGATAACTGATAATCTTTATATTTGAAAGCCGATAAACGATAATTCTTTAAATTTGAAAGCCGATAACTGATATTCTTTATATTTAAAAGCCGATAACTGATAATCTGAATATTTGAAAGGCGATAAACGATAATCTTTATATTTGAAAGCCGATAAACGATAATCTTTATATTTGAAAGTCGATAAACGATATTCTTTATATTTGAAAGCCGATAACTGATAATCTTTATATTTGAAAGCCGATAAACGATAATTCTTTATATTTGAAAGCCGATAAACGATAATTCTTTAAATTTGAAAGCCGATAAACGATATTCTTTATATTTAAAAGCCGATAACTGATAATCTTTATATTTGAAAGCCGATAAACGATAATCTTCTTTATATTTGAAAGCCGATAAACGATAATCTTTATATTTGAAAGCCGATAAACGATAATCTTTATATTTGAAAGTCGATAAACGATAATCTTTATATTTGAAAGCCGATAAACGATAATCTTTATATTTGAAAGCCGATAAACGATAATCTTTATATTTGAAAGCCGATAACTGATAATCTTTATATTTGAAAGCCGATAAACGATAATCTTTATATTTGAAAGTCGATAAACGATATTCTTTATATTTGAAAGCCGATAAACGATAATCTTTATATTTGAAAGCCGATAAACGATAATCTTTATATTTGAAAGTCGATAAACGATAATCTTTATATTTGAAAGCCGATAAACGATAATCTTTATATTTGAAAGCCGATAACTGATAATCTTTATATTTGAAAGCCGATAAACGATAATCTTTATATTTGAAAGTCGATAAACGATATTCTTTATATTTGAAAGTCGATAAACGATAATCTTTATATTTGAAAGCCGATAAACGATATTCTTTATATTTGAAAGCCGATAAACGATAATCATTATATTTGAAAGCCGATAAACGATAATCTTTATATTTGAAAGCCGATAAACGATAATCTTTATATTTGAAAGCCGATAAACGATAATCTTTATATTTGAAAGCCGATAAACGATAATCTTTATATTTGAAAGCCGATAAACGATAATCATTATATTTGAAAGCCGATAAACGATAATCTTTATATTTGAAAGCCGATAAACGATAATCTTTATATTTGAAAGCCGATAAACGATAATCTTTATATTTGAAAGCCGATAAACGATAATCTTTATATTTGAAAGCCGATAAACGATAATCTTTATATTTGAAAGCCGATAAACGATAATCTTTATATTTGAAAGCCGATAAACGATAATCTTTATATTTGAAAGTCGATAAACGATATTCTTTATATTTGAAAGTCGATAAACGATATTCTTTATATTTGAAAGCCGATAAACGATAATCTTTATATTTGAAAGCCGATAAACGATAATCTTTATATTTGAAAGCCGATAACTGATAATCTTTATATTTGAAAGCCGATAAACGATAATCTTTATATTTGAAAGTCGATAAACGATATTCTTTATATTTGAAAGCCGATAAACGATAATCATTATATTTGAAAGTCGATAAACGATAATTCTTTATATTTGAAAGCCGATAAACGATATTCTTTATATTTGAAAGCCGATAAACGATAATCTTTATATTTGAAAGTCGATAACTGATAATTCTTTATATTTGAAAGTCGATAAACGATATTCTTTATATTTGAAAGCCGATAACTGATAATCTTTATATTTGAAAGTCGATAAACGATATTCTTTATATTTGAAAGCCGATAAACGATAATCTTTATATTTGAAAGCCGATAACTGATAATCTTTATATTTGAAAGCCGATAAACGAAATTTTTTTATATTTGAAAGCCAATACCGATAATTCTTTAAATTTAAAAGCCGATAACTGATAATCTTTATATTTGAAAGCCGATAAACGATAATCTTTATATTTGAAAGCCGATAACTGATAATCTTTATATTTGAAAGTCGATAAACGATATTCTTTATATTTGAAAGTCGATAAACGATATTCTTTATATTTGAAAGCCGATAACTGATAATCTTTATATTTGAAAGTCGATAAACGATATTCTTTATATTTGAAAGCCGATAAACGATAATCTTTATATTTGAAAGCCGATTACTGATAATCTTTATATTTGAAAGCCGATAAACGAAATTTTTTTATATTTGAAAGCCAATACCGATAATTCTTTAAATTTAAAAGCCGATAACTGATAATCTTTATATTTGAAAGCCGATAAACGATAATCTTTATATTTGAAAGCCGATAAACGAAATTTTTTTATATTTGAAAGCCAATACCGATAATTCTTTAAATTTAAAAGCCGATAACTGATAATCTTTATATTTAAAAGCCGATAAACGATAATCTTTATATTTGAAA
>NC_138222.1:68667514-68732514 GCF_964197995.2 Scardinius erythrophthalmus | reverse complement strand
GTGTGTGCAGGTGTTCAGTGTGTGTTGTGTGTGCAGGTGTGTGTGTGCAGGTGTTCAGTGTGTGTGTTGTGTGTGTGTTGTGTGTGTGCAGGTGTTCAGTGTGTGTGTTGTGTGTGTGTTGTGTGTGTGCAGGTGTTCAGTGTGTGTGTTGTGTGTGTGCAGGTGTTCAGTGTGTGTGTTGTGTGTGTGTGCAGGTGTTCAGTGTGTGTGTTGTGTGTGTGTGCGCAGGTGTTCAGTGTGTGTGTTGTGTGTGTGTGCAGGTGTTCAGTGTGTGTGTTGTGTGTGTGTGCAGGTGTTCAGTGTGTGTGTTGTGTGTGTGTGCAGGTGTTCAGTGTGTGTTGTGTGTGTGTGCAGGTGTTCAGTGTGTGTGTTGTGTGTGTGCAGGTGTTCAGTGTGTGCAGGTGTGTGTGCAGGTGTGTGTGTGCAGGTGTTCAGTGTGTGTGTTGTGTGTGTGCAGGTGTTCAGTGTGTGTGTTGTGTGTGTGTGCAGGTGTTCAGTGTGTGTTGTGTGTGTGTGCAGGTGTTCAGTGTGTGTGTTGTGTGTGTGCAGGTGTTCAGTGTGTGTGTTGTGTGTGTGCAGGTGTTCAGTGTGTGTGTGTGCAGGTGTTCAGTGTGCGTGTTGTGTGTGTGTGCAGGTGTTCAGTGTGTGTTGTGTGTGTGTGCAGGTGTTCAGTGTGTGTGTTGTGTGTGTGCAGGTGTTCAGTGTGCGTGTTGTGTGTGTGTGCAGGTGTTCAGTGTGTGTTGTGTGTGTGTGCAGGTGTTCAGTGTGTGTGTTGTGTGTGTGTGCAGGTGTTCAGTGTGTGTGTGTGCAGGTGTTCAGTGTGTGTGTTGTGTGTGTGTGCAGGTGTTCAGTGTGTGTGTTGTGTGTGTGTGCAGGTGTTCAGTGTGTGTGTTGTGTGTGTGCAGGTGTTCAGTGTGTGTGTTGTGTGTGTGCAGGTGTTCAGTGTGTGTTGTGTGTGTGTGCAGGTGTTCAGCGTGTGTGTGTGTGTGTGTGCAGGTGTTCAGTGTGTGTGTTGTGTGTGTGTGTGTGCAGGTGTTCAGTGTGTGTGTGTGTGTGTGTGTGTGTGTGTGTGTGTGTGTGTGTGTGTGTGTGCAGGTGTTCAGTGTGTGTTGTGTGTGTGTGTGCAGGTGTTCAGTGTGTGTGTTGTGTGTGTGTGCAGGTGTTCAGTGTGTGTGTTGTGTGTGTGCAGGTGTTCAGTGTGTGTGTTGTGTGTGTGCAGGTGTTCAGTGTGTGTGTTGTGTGTGTGCAGGTGTTCAGTGTGTGTTGTGTGTGTGTGCAGGTGTTCAGTGTGTGTGTTGTGTGTGTGCAGGTGTTCAGTGTGTGTTGTGTGTGTGTGCAGGTGTTCAGCGTGTTGTGTGTGTGTGCAGGTGTTCAGTGTGTGTGTTGTGTGTGTGTGTGCAGGTGTTCAGTGTGTGTGTGTGTGTTGTGTGTGCAGGTGTTCAGTGTGTGTGTGTGTGTGTGTGTGTGTGTGTGTGTGTGTGTGTGTGTGCAGGTGTTCAGTGTGTGTGTGTGTGTGTGTGTGTGTGCAGGTGTTCAGTGTGTGTGTTGTGTGTGTGTGTGCAGGTGTTCAGTGTGTGTGTGTGTGTGTGTGTGTGTGTGCAGGTGTTCAGTGTGTGTGTGTGTGTGTGTGTGTGTGTTGTGTGTGCAGGTGTTCAGTGTGTGTGTGTGCAGGTGTTCAGTGTGTGTGTTGTGTGTGTGTGCAGGTGTTCAGTGTGTGTGTTGTGTGTGTGTGTGCAGGTGTTCAGTGTGTGTGTGTGTGTGTGTGTGTGTGTGTGTGTGTGTTGTGTGTGCAGGTGTTCAGTGTGTGTGTGTGTGTGTGTGTGTTGTGTGTGCAGGTGTTCAGTGTGTGTGTGTGTGTGTGTGTGTGTGTGTGTGTGTGTGTGTGCAGGTGTTCAGTGTGTGTGTGTGTGTGTGTGTGTGTGTGTGTGTGTGTGCAGGTGTTCAGTGTGTGTGTTGTGTGTGTGCAGGTGTTCAGTGTGTGTGTTGTGTGTGTGCAGGTGTTCAGTGTGTGTTGTGTGTGTGTGCAGGTGTTCAGCGTGTTGTGTGTGTGTGCAGGTGTTCAGTGTGTGTGTTGTGTGTGTGTGTGCAGGTGTTCAGTGTGTGTGTGTGTGTGTGTGTGTGTTGTGTGTGCAGGTGTTCAGTGTGTGTGTTGTGTGTGTGTGTGCAGGTGTTCAGTGTGTGTGTGTGTGTGTGTGTGTGTTGTGTGTGCAGGTGTTCAGTGTGTGTGTTGTGTGTGCAGGTGTTCAGTGTGTGTGTTGTGTGTGTGCAGGTGTTCAGTGTGTGTGTGTGCAGGTGTTCAGTGTGTGTGTTGTGTGTGTGTGCAGGTGTTCAGTGTGTGTGTTGTGTGTGTGCAGGTGTTCAGTGTGTGTGTGTGTGTTGTGTGTGCAGGTGTTCAGTGTGTGTGTTGTGTGTGTGTGCAGGTGTTCAGTGTGTGTGTTGTGTGTGTGTGCAGGTGTTCAGTGTGTGTGTGTGTTGTGTGTGCAGGTGTTCAGTGTGTGTGTTGTGTGTGTGCAGGTGTTCAGTGTGTGTGTGTGTGTGTGTGTGTGTGTGTGTGTGTGTGTGTGCAGGTGTTCAGTGTGTGTGTGTGTGTTGTGTGTGCAGGTGTTCAGTGTGTGTGTTGTGTGTGTGTGCAGGTGTTCAGTGTGTGTGTTGTGTGTGTGTGCAGGTGTTCAGTGTGTGTGTTGTGTGTGTGCAGGTGTTCAGTGTGTGTGTGTGTGTGTGCAGGTGTTCAGTGTGTGTGTGTGTTGTGTGTGCAGGTGTTCAGTGTGTGTGTTGTGTGTGTGCAGGTGTTCAGTGTGTGTGTGTGTGTTGTGTGTGCAGGTGTTCAGTGTGTGTTGTGTGTGTGTGCAGGTGTTCAGCGTGTTGTGTGTGTGTGCAGGTGTTCAGTGTGTGTGTGTGTGTGTTGTGTGTGCAGGTGTTCAGTGTGTGTTGTGTGTGTGTGCAGGTGTTCAGCGTGTTGTGTGTGTGTGCAGGTGTTCAGTGTGTGTGTTGTGTGTGTGTGTGCAGGTGTTCAGTGTGTGTGTTGTGTGTTGTGTGTGCAGGTGTTCAGTGTGTGTGTGTGTGTGTGTGTGTGTGTGTGTGTGTGTGTGTGTGTGCAGGTGTTCAGTGTGTGTGTGTGTGTGTGTGTTGTGTGTGCAGGTGTTCAGTGTGTGTGTGTGTGTGTGTGTGTGTGTGTGTGTGTGTGTGCAGGTGTTCAGTGTGTGTGTGTGTTGTGTGTGCAGGTGTTCTGTGTGTGTGTGTGTGTGTGTGTGTGTGTGTGTGTGTGCAGGTGTTCAGTGTGTGTGTTGTGTGTTGTGTGTGCAGGTGTTCAGTGTGTGTGTGTGTGTGTGTGTGTGTGTGTGTGTGTGTGTGTGTGTGTGTGTGCAGGTGTTCAGTGTGTGTGTGTGTGTTGTGTGTGCAGGTGTTCAGTGTGTGTGTTGTGTGTGTGTGCAGGTGTTCAGTGTGTGTGTGTGTGTGTGTGTGTGTGTGCAGGTGTTCAGTGTGTGTGTGTGTTGTGTGTGCAGGTGTTCAGTGTGTGTGCAGGTGTTCAGTGTGTGTGTGTGTTGTGTGTGTGCAGGTGTTCAGTGTGTGTGTTGTGTGTGCAGGTGTTCAGTGTGTGTGTGTGTGTGTTGTGTGTGCAGGTGTTCAGTGTGTGTGTTGTGTGTTGTGTGTGCAGGTGTTCAGTGTGTGTGTGTGTTGTGTGTGCAGGTGTTCAGTGTGTGTGTGTGTGTGTGTGCAGGTGTTCAGTTTGTGTGTGCAGGTGTTCAGTGTGTGTGTGTGTGTGTGTGTGTGTGTGTGCAGGTGTTCGTGTGTGTGTGTGTGTGTGTGTGCAGGTGTTCAGTGTGTGTGTGTGTGTGTGTGTGTGTGTGTGCAGGTGTTCAGTGTGTGTGTGTGTGTGTGTGTGTGTGTTGTGTGTGCAGGTGTTCAGTGTGTGTGTGTGTGTGTGTGTGTGTGTGTGCAGGTGTTCAGTGTGTGTGTGTGTGTTGTGTGTGCAGGTGTTCACTGTGTGTGTGTGTGTGTTGTGTGTGCAGGTGTTCACTGTGTGTGTGTGTGTGTGCAGGTGTTCGGTCACGGGAAGGCGAATGGTGAACCCACCTGGGCTCTTCTCCTGACGGCGGTTCTGGCGGAGCTGGGGATCCTGATCGCGTCGCTGGACCTCGTCGCTCCAATACTGTCCATGTGAGTCGTTCACACTCGATTATTAGGGCAGGAATTATTAATTATTGCGTATGATCCTATTGTAGTTGTTGGCGTTCGTATTATTATTCGCGCTCTGGGTGAACGGCAGCCCAAAGAACCGCTTGTGGGGAAGTTCTGAAATCTGGCACACGGGTAGAGGACCGTCAGATCATTAACCACAGCGAGTCTGGAGTCTCTATCTCAGTCCCTCTAGCGCCACCTACTGTGCAGAGTTGCACTCGCGTTTATGCTAATGATGTTTAAGGGCTAGAAACAAACTTTTTTCCTCTGATTTGGCTCCAGACACTTCGATTGCAACCTATTATTATTATTCCTGAAAACTGAACCAGATCATCTTCAGACAGAAAGTAATGGAATTCAAGTTCGTCAAACTGTTCTCAAATAACGTACGAACGAGTTCGATGAAGAGCGCGCCAAAATGAACTTGAGGCTATATCTCTGCAACGCTTTAGCGTATTCTGATCAAACTTGGTGTGTGTTATGACAACCATGACCTGAGGCTGCCTGCACAGTTTCGGCACAGCGCCACCTGGTGGTCAGGAGATACGAAAATAACTCTTTTTGCGTATAACTGCTGAAAATTATCAATCATAAATCACAAAACTGGTCTCTTTAGATTCGGTGAAACATGCCGAGTTCAACGATACCCAATTTCCCCATATCGGCCATTTTGGGTGTTGGACATTTTTGGCGTCGACCATTTAGAATTTGGGCGCAAAATGGTGTGTTTTACTAACGCATTTGTGTATCGTTACGAAACTTGGTATCAAAAGAAATGAAATAATGAATGCGTGTTTAATGCTCAGTGCTGCAGTTGGTCTGATGCTCACAGCCATGATGGCATGAGTTACCGTGACTTCTCTGTGCTTGACCCCTTAATGGCGGCTCGTAGCTCTAATATATATTTAATTGTAATTATCTTTCATTGATTTGATGTGTGTGTGTGTGTGTGTGTGTGTGTGTGTGTGTGTGTGTGTCGGCAGGTTTTTCCTGATGTGTTATCTGTTCGTGAACCTGGCCTGCGCTCTGCAGACGCTGCTCAGAACGCCCAACTGGAGACCGCGATTCTCATACTACCACTGGTGCGACACACACACACACACTTGTCATTACACACACATTCCGCAGGCATCTGCTGATGTTATTTCCTTTCGTCCTCAGGACGTTGTCGTTTCTAGGGATGGTGATCTGTCTGGCTCTCATGTTCATATCGTCATGGTACTACGCTATCGTCGCCATGGTGATAGCCGGAATGATCTACAAATACATCGAGTACCACGGGTACGTGAGTGTGTGTGTGTGTGTGTGACAGTGAGTGTGAGGGTGTGTGTGTGTGTGTGTGTGTGTGTTTGTGAGTGAGAGTGTGAGAGTGTGTGCGTGTGCGTGAGAGTGTGTGCGTGAGAGTGTGTGCATCCGAGTGTGTGTGATTGTGTGAGTCTGTGTGATTGTGAGTGTGTGTGTGTGTGTGTGTGTGTGTGTGTGTGGGAACAAAGTTTGGGAAAATGATTTGTTAATCACAGTAAAATCTCTGACTCTGTTCCCAAACCTAGATAACTGATGTGTTCACTGACCTTTAGCATCATGGTGTGTGTGTGTGTGTGTGTGTGTGTGTGTGTGTGTGTGTGTGTGTGTGTGTGTTCAGAGCAGAGAAGGAGTGGGGCGACGGCATCAGAGGTCTGTCTCTCAGCGCGGCTCGCTTCGCTCTGCTCCGGCTCGAGGAAGGACCGCCACACACCAAGAACTGGAGGTACACACACTCACACACACACACACACACAGATACATTTTGTTGGATATTTCAACCAATAAAGCCACAGTAGGACCGTTGAGCAACAGGTAGCGGTGCTTCATTACTGAATGAATCTGCGTTTTGAACAAATCAGTTTAAAGAATGATTCAGTGACGCATTAAGACAGTTTAGAGAGTGATTCGGTGACTCATAAAGACAGTTTAGAGAGTGATTCGGTGACTCATAAAGACAGTTTAGAGAGTGATTCGGTGACTCATAAAGACAGTTTAGAGAGTGATTCAGTGACTCATAAAGACAGTTTAGAGAATGATTCAGTGACTCATAAAGACAGTTTAAAGAATGATTCAGTGACTCATAAAGACAGTTTAAAGAATGATTCAGTGACTCATAAAGACAGTTTAGAGAATGATTCGGTGACTCATAAAGACAGTTTAGAGAGTGATTCAGTGACTCATAAAGACAGTTTAGAGAATGATTCAGTGACTCATAAAGACAGTTTAGAGAATGATTCAGTGACTCATAAAGACAGTTTAAAGAATGATTCAGTGACTCATAAAGACAGTTTAAAGAATGATTCAGTGACTCATAAAGACAGTTTAAAGAATGATTCAGTGACTCATAAAGACATTTTAAAGAATGATTCAGTGACTCATAAAGACAGTTTAGAGAATGATTCAGTGACTCATAAAGACAGTTTAAAGAATGATTCAGTGACTCATAAAGACAGTTTAAAGAATGATTCAGTGACTCATAAAGACATTTTAAAGAATGATTCAGTGACTCATAAAGACAGTTTAGAGAATGATTCAGTGACTCATAAAGACAGTTTAAAGAATGATTCAGTGACTCATAGACAGTTAAGAGAATGATTCAGTGACTCATAAAGACAGTTTAAAGAATGATTCAGTGACTCATAGACAGTTAAGAGAATGATTCAGTGACTCATAAAGACAGTTTAAAGAATGATTCGGTGACTCATAAAGACAGTTTAGAGAATGATTCAGTGACTCATAAAGACAGTTTAAAGAATGATTCAGTGACTCATAAAGACAGTTTAAAGAATGATTCAGTGACTCATAAAGACAGTTTAGAGAATGATTCGGTGACTCATAAAGACAGTTTAGAGAGTGATTCAGTGACTCATAAAGACAGTTTAGAGAATGATTCAGTGACTCATAAAGACAGTTTAGAGAATGATTCAGTGACTCATAAAGACAGTTTAAAGAATGATTCAGTGACTCATAAAGACAGTTTAAAGAATGATTCAGTGACTCATAAAGACAGTTTAAAGAATGATTCAGTGACTCATAAAGACATTTTAAAGAATGATTCAGTGACTCATAAAGACAGTTTAGAGAATGATTCAGTGACTCATAAAGACAGTTTAAAGAATGATTCAGTGACTCATAAAGACAGTTTAAAGAATGATTCAGTGACTCATAAAGACATTTTAAAGAATGATTCAGTGACTCATAAAGACAGTTTAGAGAATGATTCAGTGACTCATAAAGACAGTTTAAAGAATGATTCAGTGACTCATAAAGACAGTTTAAAGAATGATTCAGTGACTCGTAAAGACAGTTTAAAGAATGATTCAGTGACTCATAAAGACAGTTTAAAGAATGATTCAGTGACTCATAGACAGTTAAGAGAATGATTCAGTGACTCATAAAGACAGTTTAAAGAATGATTCGGTGACTCATAAAGACAGTTTAGAGAATGATTCGGTGACTCATAAAGACAGACACGTGCGTAATTCAGCGTAATGGCGGATGCTATATCATAAATCTGCATTTTAATGGTGGGGAATGAGACGTCCTGAACACGTTTCCCTCATGGTATGTGTGTTTGCGCCTCTGGCTCAGGCCGCAGCTGCTGGTGTTGCTGAAGCTCGACGAAGACGCTCACGTCAAATCTCCACGTCTGCTGACGTTCGCGTCTCAGCTGAAAGCAGGGAAAGGCCTGACCATCGTGGGAACCGTCATCCCGGGGAACTTCCTGCAGACCTACGGCGAGGCTCTGGCGGCGGAGCAGGTTTGTTCACGCTAATCTCAGTCTGTCACGGGACGAATCTTACAGAGGACCTATAGTGCTTTTGCCCATGTTCATCTTTCTTCAGTGTCAGTGTTCCTGAACTCCTGAAACGCCTCCACTGTAGTCTTGAGTTTCTTCCGGGAACAAACACGTCACAATATTCCTCATTATAATAATTAATATGCAGAATAAAGGGGCGGGGCCTGGTTTAGTTAATTAGTAGTGTGTTAAACTGGCGGTTATAGTAAGGGGCGGGACATTTCCCAAACACGCTCAAAGCGCTCGACCAATCACAACACACTGCTCCAGCCGACCAATCAGAGCACAGTGTGCTCTTCAGAAGGAGGGGCTTCATAGAGACAGGAAGTAAACAGAGCGTTACTGACAGACTGGGAAGAGAGGAGCCGCAACAATGGAGAATATGAGGAGAATAATCAACATTACAGCAGGAAAACCTGTTCTAGTAGAGCCTGAAACACATCAAGACTAATCTTTATCTTTATCTTGTGCTTTGGGTTGTGTGACCCAAATTAATTGACATTAAATGAGTACATTGTTGAAATGAATACATACATACATGTAAATGTACATTTCTGAAATGCATAACTTAGACAGTCACCTCTGATAACAGATCACTGTAACTGTAATGTGGACTCGTGCTCTTTCTGTAAAGCTGCGTGGAAATGAAACCTTCACCCTTCCTGAAACGCCTCTCTGTTCCTCTCAGACTCTCCGGCATCTGATGGAGAAGGAGCGCGTCAAGGGGTTCGTCCACTGCATCGTGGCCCAGAAGCCCCGCGAGGGCATCAGTCACATGATCCAGTCCAGCGGGTTGGGTGGCATGAGGCACAACACTGTGGTCATGGGCTGGCCTCTCGCCTGGAGGCAGAGCGAAGACCCGCAGAGCTGGAAGACCTTCATCAGTGAGTGTCCTCCATCACACCTGCACACGCCTCGGGCATCGACATCTACATCTACATCTACTTCTACATCTACATCTACATCTACATCTACATCTACTTCTACATCTACATCTACATTTACTTCTACATCTACATTTACTTCTACATTTACATCTACATCTACATCTACATCTACTTCTACATCTACATCTACTTCTACTTCTACATTTACATCTACATCTACTTCTACTTCTACTTCTACATCTACTTCTACATCTACATTTACATCTACTTCTACTTCTACTTCTACATCTACATTTACTTCTACATCTACATTTACTTCTACATCTACATTTACTTCTACATTTACATCTACATCTACATCTACTTCTACATCTACATCTACTTCTACATCTACATCTACTTCTACTTCTACATTTACATCTACATCTACATTTACTTCTACATCTACATTTACTTCTACATTTACATCTACATCTACATCTACATCTACTTCTACTTCTACTTCTACATCTACATCTACTTCTACTTCTACATTTACATCTACATCTACATCTACATCTACATTTACTTCTACATCTACATCTACATCTACATCTACATCTACTTCTACATCTACTTCTACATCTACATTTACATCTACTTCTACTTCTACATCTACATCTACTTCTACTTCTACATTTACATCTACATCTACATCTACATCTACATTTACTTCTACATCTACATCTACATCTACATCTACTTCTACATCTACATCTACATCTACTTCTACATCTACATCTACTTCTACTTCTACATTTACATCTACATCTACTTCTACTTCTACATCTACATCTACATCTACATCTACTTCTACATCTACATCTACTTCTACATCTACATCTACTTCTACTTCTACATCTACATTTACATCTACTTCTACATCTACATCTACATTTACTTCTACATTTACATCTACTTCTACATCTACATTTACTTCTACATCTACATCTACATCTACATCTACATCTACTTCTACATCTACATCTACTTCTACTTCTACATTTACATCTACATCTACTTCTACTTCTACATCTACATTTACATCTACATCTACTTCTACATCTACATCTACTTCTACATCTACATCTACTTCTACATCTACATCTACATTTACTTCTACTTCTACATCTACATTTACATCTACATTTACTTCTACATCTACATCTACATTTACTTCTACATCTACATCTACATTTACTTCTACTTCTACATTTACTTCTACTTCTACATCTACATTTACTTCTACATCTACTTCTACATCTACATCTACTTCTACATCTACATCTACTTCTACATCTACATCTACATTTACTTCTACTTCTACATCTACATTTACATCTACATTTACTTCTACATCTACATCTACATTTACTTCTACATCTACATCTACATTTACTTCTACTTCTACATCTACATTTACTTCTACTTCTACATCTACATTTACTTCTACATCTACTTCTACTTCTACATCTACTTCTACATCTACATCTACTTCTACATCTACATTTACTTCTACTTCTACATCTACATTTACATCTACATTTACTTCTACATCTACATCTACATTTACTTCTACATCTACATCTACATTTACTTCTACTTCTACATCTACATTTACTTCTACTTCTACATCTACATTTACTTCTACATCTACTTCTACATCTACATCTACTTCTACATCTACATCTACTTCTACATTTACATCTACATTTACTTCTACATCTACATCTACATTTACTTCTACATCTACTTCTACATCTACATCTACTTCTACATCTACATCTACTTCTACATTTACATCTACATCTACTTCTACATCTACATCTACATTTACATCTACATTTACTTCTACATCTACATCTACTTCTACATCTACATCTACATTTACTTCTACTTCTACATCTACATTTACTTCTACATCTACATCTACATCTACATCTACATCTACATCTACATTTACTTCTACATCTACTTCTACATCTACATCTACTTCTACATCTACATCTACTTCTACATCTACATCTACATTTACTTCTACTTCTACATCTACATCTACATCTACATCTACATTTACATCTACATTTACTTCTACATCTACATCTACTTCTACATCTACATCTACATTTACTTCTACATCTACTTCTACTTCTACATCTACATTTACTTCTACATCTACATCTACATCTACATCTACATCTACATTTACTTCTACATCTACTTCTACATCTACATCTACTTCTACATCTACATCTACTTCTACATCTACATCTACATTTACTTCTACATCTACTTCTACATCTACATTTACTTCTACATCTACATCTACTTCTACATCTACATCTACATCTACTTCTACATTTACATCTACTTCTACATCTACATTTACTTCTACATCTACATCTACTTCTACATCTACATCTACATTTACTTCTACTTCTACATCTACATCTACATCTACTTCTACATCTACTTCTACATCTACATTTACTTCTACATCTACATCTACTTCTACATCTACATCTACATCTACTTCTACATTTACATCTACTTCTACATCTACATTTACTTCTACATCTACATCTACATCTACATCTACATTTACTTCTACATCTACATCTACATTTACTTCTACATCTACATCTACTTCTACATTTACATCTACTTCTACATCTACATTTACTTCTACATCTACATCTACATCTACATTTACTTCTACATCTACATTTACTTCTACATCTACATCTACTTCTACATTTACATCTACTTCTACATCTACATTTACTTCTACATCTACATCTACTTCTACATCTACATCTACTTCTACATCTACATCTACTTCTACATTTACATCTACTTCTACATCTACATTTACTTCTACATCTACATCTACATCTACATTTACTTCTACATCTACATTTACTTCTACATCTACATCTACTTCTACATTTACATCTACTTCTACATCTACATTTACTTCTACATCTACATCTACTTCTACATCTACATCTACATTTACTTCTACATCTACATCTACATTTACTTCTACATCTACATCTACTTCTACATCTACATCTACATTTACTTCTACTTCTACATTTACTTCTACATCTACTTCTACATTTACTTCTACATCTACATCTACATTTACTTCTACATCTACATCTACTTCTACATCTACATCTACATTTACTTCTACATCTACATCTACATCTACTTCTACATCTACATCTACATTTACATCTACATCTACATCTACTTCTACATCTACATCTACATCTACTTCTACATTTACATCTACTTCTACATCTACATTTACTTCTACATCTACATCTACTTCTACATCTACATCTACATTTACTTCTACATCTACATCTACATTTACTTCTACATCTACATCTACTTCTACATCTACATCTACATTTACTTCTACTTCTACATTTACTTCTACATCTACTTCTACATTTACTTCTACATCTACATCTACATTTACTTCTACATCTACATCTACTTCTACATCTACATCTACATTTACTTCTACTTCTACATCTACATCTACTTCTACATCTACATCTACATTTACATCTACATCTACATCTACTTCTACATCTACATCTACATTTACATCTACATCTACATCTACTTCTACATCTACATCTACTTCTACTTCTACATCTACATCTACATCTACTTCTACATTTACATCTACTTCTACATCTACATCTACATTTACTTCTACATCTACATCTACATCTACTTCTACTTCTACATCTATATTTACTTCTACTTCTACATCTATATTTACTTCTACTTCTACATCTACATTTAGTCATTTAGCAGACGCTTTTATCCAAAGCAATAGGAGCAGTCACAGATCACTGAGATCAGTTCTGAGGCTTTTAAAGAGCCCCTATTATGCTTTTTCAGATGATCATTTTTTATTATGATGATAGAATGTAATTAATATAATATATAATCTAAAAGTTCTGCAAAGATCAAAGTTTGTGTCTCCTAACAGAAAGTGATTCTGAACTGAAACGAGTCGTCAGTAAGACGCTGTTTTCTGAGATTGATGCGGTGAAACCCACGCCATCGTTACTGTTCGCATCACTGAGATCAAGAGCTGAGATGCAGATATGATAATGAGCGTTTGCTTTCTGACCAATCACAGCAGAGCAGCTCTCAGAGAGGCGGAGCTTTATGGAAGCGTTTCAGACACAGTGTTTTGTGAGGGAGTTCTCTCAGTCTCTCGCCCGTCTCTCCTGGTCTAGACACGGTGCGCGTCACCACGACGGCTCATCTGGCTCTACTGGTGCCCAAGAACATCTCCCTGTTCCCGAGCAACAGCGAGCCGTGCACCGAGGGCTTCATCGACGTGTGGTGGATCGTGCATGACGGAGGGATGCTGATGCTTCTGCCATTCCTGCTCAGACAACACAAGGTGTGTGTGTGTGTGTGTCTCTATATATATCCTGTTTTACAATACCAATACCTAAACATCTTTATTCTTTATTCATCTTTAGTCCTGAAGTGTCACTAGTGTCTCCCCTGTGAACCTCTAGATAAAACACTTCTCATGGACACGATGAAGTGATAAATAATACTGTGTGTTATACAATGTTAAGGCCAGACTAGTGATTTGTCTGACTAAACACGTGATACACATGTGCACCTTCAACTTTGATGTATGTATATTGCACATTTAATAGCAATGTTGTTCACAGGTATAATTAAAACATACAAGCCTAGCAAATGAAGGCATGACTACACACTCTCAGACACACACCCTCACACAACTGCATAGTGAGAATAAACCAAATAAAAATAAGTTATCACTTCAATAAACAGAAACCCTTAACTAAAAGCTGAATGAAGAACTTCCCTTAGAGTTAAGTGGATTTTGGCAGATTTTTCTTCCAGTTTAATCATTAACTCACTTAATTTTGGTCCGTTTCACAGAAAACAAGACTTCATAGTCATGTGATGTTGTATGTGGAGTAAATGCCGATGTTTGTGTCAGGTGTGGCGTAAGTGCTCCATGCGCATCTTCACCGTGGCTCAGATGGAGGACAACTCCATCCAGATGAAGAAGGACCTGGCCACGTTCCTGTACCACCTGCGCATCGACGCCTACGTGGAGGTCGTGGAGATGGTGAGCGCTTCTGCTACACACTCATAGTTTCACACGCAACACACTCTGCGAACATGTGTGTGCTTGTAACACGTGTAGTTACTGTAACAGTCAATTAACGTAAAGCAAACCTTAATTCTAACTCTAACCCTGTAGTAAGTACATGTAGTTATTTATTAATACTCAGTACATAAATGCACTGTAACACGGACACCTTAAAATAAAGTGTAACATATTTTAAATGGATAATGTTGGTATTTTGATTACATAAACTCTCTGCCGAACGTCAACAGGAAGAAAGACTTGAAACGCATTTAGTAGATTTAAACACTGTCTTTAGGGTCGGGGATCGTTTTAGTTTTTACGATTTCAATTCTGTTTATCGATTCCTAATTTCGATTCCAATAAGCTAAAAAAACATAGATATTATTCACATTTAGTCTTTGCAATAACATTTAATTTGTATCTGAATATCATGGACAGAAACAGGCTCAAGAACTTTTGGAGCGTTTGCCTGAGGTTTAAAAACACCATAGAAGAGCAACTAGACTAACTAATGTAAACTTCAAGCGTTATTAAAGAAGTAAACACTCTGTGATTAAAAAAGAACAAATAAAAACAACAAACAGACACAACTGAACAAAGATATGATTGAAATAAACAGTGTTATAAGATTTTCAGGTATTCAGGTTCATAAACTAATCAAATGTAAAATAACACTTTATAAATAAAATAGACATTACAAATATAGTTACAAAAGTTGTTCAGTGAAGAACGAGTGCATTTTCTCTGTCTTGTGTAGTTTGATTAGTGTTATTATAGAGCATAATTACATGGCTTGGTTGAATTCTAATGTAGAAAGCGGGCTGTTATTTCTTGATATAAGTATAACACGCCGTTGCCATGATAAACAGAGCGTTGCTATGGACACAGGATTCTAACCGTAGAGACGGAACGGACTATTTCCTTTAGCGGAAGCAATACAGTCGTTTTTAAATCAATAAACTCCTTTTTAAATCAATATTTTGTGTCAAATTATTGATGTATTTGATGGGTAGTCATGTAATAAGCGGGATAATGTA
This sequence comes from Scardinius erythrophthalmus, assembly GCF_964197995.2. Classification (NCBI taxonomy): domain Eukaryota; kingdom Metazoa; phylum Chordata; class Actinopteri; order Cypriniformes; family Leuciscidae; genus Scardinius; species Scardinius erythrophthalmus. Next base: position 68,717,373 of record NC_138222.1, on the reverse strand, counting down.
GAGCGAGGCGCTTCAGAGCCCTTCAGGCTGATTCCAGATCAGCTTCGGGGTCCCGATCAGCCTGTCGGGGGTGTATTCGCTAAAACAACCGCCTCGCTCCACATTATCCCTTATTATAGAGCGGGAATATTAGCGTTATTATAGAGCGGGAATATTAGCGTTATTATAGAGCGGGAATATTAGCGTTATTATAGAGCGGGAATATTAGCGTTATTATAGAGCGGGAATATTAGCGTTATTGTAGAGCGGGAATATTAGCGTTATTGTAGAGCGGGAATATTAGCGTTATTGTAGAGCGGGAATATTAGCGTTATTATAGAGCGGGAATATTAGCGTTATTATAGAGCGGGAATATTAGCGTTATTATAGAGCGGGAATATTAGCGTTATTATAGAGCGGGAATATTAGCGTTATTATAGAGCAGATTAGCGTTATTATAGAGCGGGAATCTTAGCGTTATTATAGAGTGGGAATATTAGCGTTATTATAGAGCCGGAATATTAGCGTTATTATAGAGCGGGAATATTAGCGTTATTATAGAGCAGATTAGCGTTATTATAGAGCGGGAATATTAGCGTTATTATAGAGCGGGAATATTAGCGTTATTATAGAGCGGGAATATTAGCGTTATTATAGAGTGGGAATATTAGCGTTATTATAGAGCGGGAATATTAGCGTTATTATAGAGCGGGAATATTAGCGTTATTATAGAGCGGGAATATTAGCGTTATTATAGAGCGGGAATATTAGCGTTATTATAGAGCGGAATATTAGCGTTATTGTAGAGCGGGAATATTAGCGTTATTATAGAGCGGGAATATTAGCGTTATTATAGAGCGGGAATATTAGCGTTATTATAGAGCGGGAATATTAGCGTTATTATAGAGCAGATTAGCGTTATTATAGAGCGGGAATCTTAGCGTTATTATAGAGTGGGAATATTAGCGTTATTATAGAGCCGGAATATTAGCGTTATTATAGAGCGGGAATATTAGCGTTATTATAGAGCAGATTAGCGTTATTATAGAGCGGGAATATTAGCGTTATTATAGAGCGGGAATATTAGCGTTATTATAGAGCGGGAATATTAGCGTTATTATAGAGTGGGAATATTAGCGTTATTATAGAGCGGGAATATTAGCGTTATTATAGAGCGGGAATATTAGCGTTATTATAGAGCGGGAATATTAGCGTTATTATAGAGCGTGAATATTAGCGTTATTATAGAGCGGGAATATTAGCGTTATTATAGAGGGGGAATATTAGCGTTATTATAGAGCGGGAATATTAGCGTTATTATAGAGCGGAATATTAGCGTTGTTATAGAGCGGGAATATTAGTGTTGTTATAGAGCGGGAATATTAGCGTTGTTATAGAGCGGGAATATTAGCGTTGTTATAGAGACGGAATATTAGCGTTGTTATAGAGCGGGAATATTAGCGTTATTATAGAGCGGGAATATTAGCGTTATTATAGAGCCGGAATATTAGCGTTGTTATAGAGCGGGAATATTAGCGTTATTATAGAGCGGGAATATTAGCGTTATTATAGAGCCGGAATATTAGCGTTGTTATAGAGCGGGAATATTAGCGTTATTATAGAGGGGGAATATTAGCGTTATTATAGAGCGGGAATATTAGCGTTATTATTGAGCGGGAATATTAGCGTTATTATAGAGCGGGAATATTAGCGTTATTATAGAGCGGGAATATTAGCGTTATTATAGAGCGGGAATATTAGGCTGCTGTCACTTTAAGAGCTGCACGGACCCAATATACTGAAGGGTTTAAAGTCATATTGAAATGCTCACAAAGGAATTGACAAGAGGAATTGAAATTTTAATTTTATATCAAGTATCCGATTGCAGAGTTGGAATCAATTTTCGATTCCCAACCCTTAGTGTCTTTATACACATTATTATCGCACCAATAAAATCCGTTCGTATGTATTAAAGTCCCCCTGTAGTCAATAATTTGATCACTTAAAACTCATCTTTGATCACCAAAATGACATGTTTATATTTATATTTTCCTTAAATTTCTCATGCCTTAAAATAGCTTGAATGTAACTCGACACCCTTGCCTCATTTAGCATGCGCGGCTCTATGAATATGCAAATTAGCCCCGCCTCCACTCAGCTCAGAGATCCACTGGTTGACGATCACATGTTGATCTGATTGGCTACAAGGTAGTTTGTGACGTCAGAAACACCAGCGATTTCAAAGCGTGTTTTTGAGACTGTCTTTGGTTCACTGCAGTTTTAAGGAGGAAATACTCAGCAATGCTGTCGACTTATGAATTTACACATGGTTTGTCTTAAAGCATATTAAAAACACCACATAGACACATAAACAACATTAAAAGCTGGATTTAACACCTTTTTAATATATTAATACATAAACCTGAATAAAACCTGTTTTGTAGTTGAATATGTCAGCATCATATAATCTGATTGATGGTGAGATTTTGTGAGTTAAAGGTCAAAGGTCGTTGTGTGTCTTTCAGCACGACAGTGACATCAGCGCGTACACGTACGAGAGGACTCTGATGATGGAGCAGAGATCGCAGATGCTTCGGCAGATGCGTCTCTCCAAGTCGGACCGAGAGAGAGAGGTGAGCGAAGAGAGAGCGCGTGTGTGTGTGTGTGTGTGTGTGTCTGTGTGTGTTTATATGAAATGCTCACTTCATCTGCTCATGTGACCTTTCACCTGGACTCGATCTGAAGAGAGTTCGCTGGAGCTTTGATGACGTGAGTTCAAGCTTTCGTTCGGCTCTAGTGAGCTTCAGACGTGTGTGTGAAGGCTAGAGGAAGAGTGTGTGTTCGTGTGTAGTCGGGGTGTGCGATATATATATCGTGATTGCTTTTTAACAATGTGTGATCTGACATCATCGAGTATGTCATGCACTTCTCTAAAACACACCTGGAGAGCGCACACACACACTGCACATCGAGCGTTGCGTAATTTACTCTGTTAAAATGCATTTATAATGCCGTCAATACTCAAGATACAGGGCAACAATACATCTCTATATCTGTTATATTTATATCATTTAATGTAGTTAAGAGCCGGTTTTCTCCAGATGTCAGCACGATTACAAGTGTGATTTGTTGATTTTATACAACAGGTCAATAAAAAAGAAGTTAATATTAAGTGACTTACATTTTAGACACAATATTGTCCATTTCTCCATCGAAAATAGTATAAAATATACTAGTGTAAGTGATCTGAGGCCACTTCTTCAGGCCGTCCTCCCGTCCCCCAACAGTAGAAGGCAGAGGTATAACAGCATTATTCTGTTTGAGGTGTAACAAGCTGTGTTCCCACATGTTCCCACATGTTTAAGCTATTAAATCATGCTTGTGACCGTAACCATGGAAAACGCTGGTTCCGGTTCAGTGACAGTACGCGCCGGAAGTCGCGCCCATAATTCGCGACTCATGACTCATGAGGCGTAGGAATAGTGTGGATACAATATAACTAACAATAAGTAACGATCTCTTACATATTTTCTAATTTCACTAAACATTTCATTAAGTTTCGTGATCATTTTTATTAAACATGGACCTGTATGTTCATTAAAAATACGTTTTATGCTATTGTATGCTCATTTTTTAAATGTAAGCAACTCATTTAGACGTGCAAACTGGGTGCCGGTGTGGTGAGACGTTCGAAGTCGTTCATCTTCGGATGCGGAGTTACAAAAACAGCCGTGCACACCGCCAAGCGAAATGGGGTCTTGCGCACCCACCGGCACACCGCCCACACCGCAATGACCTCATTTCTGCCGCGCGCACCTTCGCGCTCGTGCGGACGCGTCGAGTAGTGCTGGGCGGTTTGACCAAAAACCAACATCACGTTTTTTTTCTAAATTATACCGGTTTCACGGTTTTTACCGGGTTTTTTTTTTTTTTAAAGCATGATGGGTGTTAACCACATTTTCTACTGAGTGAGAGAGGAAATACTGCAGTAGATTTACTTATAATGCCCTATTTTATTGTCATGAGTGAATATTATAGAAAAAATCCACACTAATATTTATAATACAGGTTTGCAAGGCTGTTTACAAAGAGGTGCCAGCAGGACGCGCTTTAGGAGCGGCAGAAACAGTGGTTTCCCCGGTAACGGCTGTACACAAAGCAGCAACGCTCATAAACACTGCTTTATCAGGAAAGATAAAGAAAGATTTAGTGGTAATAACAAAGAAACTTTTCTAAAGACCGTCAGTTCACTTCAGATACGTTAATACAGTATAAAAACACGCGCGCCGCGAGAAAAAAAAAACACTCTCACCCCCACACGTCTCGTGCCCATTCTAGTCAATGCTTGTGTTTCAGATCGAAGCTTCCCAGAAGCGGCTCTCCGCGCCGCTTCGCTAAATATAGGCGCCTAGTCTATTTTGACGCACCGCGTGGAGGACGGAATAAAACCTTGTCGCAGCTGTAATGCACCGCAGTGTTGTAAATGAGGACTGTGTCGCGCAGCGCCGCGTTCCGATTAAAGCGACATACACCGGTATTGAGGTATATTAAAAATTCATATCGTAACAAAAATAAACACCGGTATTCGGTATGAACCGGTAAACCGCCCAGCACTAGCGTCGAGTATAAACCTAGCTTTACCAGTGACTTGTTGAATGATTCAATGACTCACTCATTAACACATTGAAATGCTTGGTTCCTGAATGAATCAGCCTTTTGAATGAATCGGCTTTTATTAATCACTATTATTAATATAGCGCCAGATCCATCGCATACACACTTCGTGATCCGCTACTTCTTTCCTGATGAATACTGTGAATTCACACATAATTCATTTGTCTGAGCTGCAGGAAACAGTCTGTGTAAATGCATTAAAGACGTACGATATTGCCCACGATTTGACACAAAATATGATGAATACATTTAAATAGGTTAAAAACGTCTTTATAACGGTAAAAATACCCATAAAATGATTCATCTAATTATCGTTATCGATGAAATCCCAGAAAATATCGAGAAATATCTATATATTTTTTGTCAGTATCGCACACCCGTAGTGTGTCTAGTGTTTTGTCTGCTTGTAGGTTTCACTGTCCCTCGACCCCTAGAAAGACAGCAGTAGACACGGAACCCTAGAAAGACAGCAGTAGACACAGAACCCTAGAAACACAGCAGTAGACAGAACCCTAGAAAGACAGCAGTAGACACGGAACCCTAGAAAGACAGCAGTAGACACAGAACCCTAGAAAGACAGCAGTAGACACGGAACCCTAGAAAGACAGCAGTAGACACGGAACCCTAGAAAGACAGCAGTAGGCAGAACCCTAGAAAGACAGCAGTAGACACAGAACCCTAGAAAGACAGCAGTAGACACGGAACCCTAGAAAGACAGCAGTAGACACAGAACCCTAGAAAGACAGCAGTAGACAGAACCCTAGAAAGACAGCAGTAGACACGGAACCCTAGAAAGACAGCAGTAGACACAAAACCCTAGAAAGACAGCAGTAGACAGAACCCTAGAAAGACAGCAGTAGACAGAACCTTAGAAAGACAGCAGTAGACACGGAACCCTAGAAAGACAGCAGTAGACAGAACCCTAGAAAGACAGCAGTAGACAGAGAACCCTAGAAAGACAGCAGTAGACACGGAACCCTAGAAAGACAGCAGTAGACACAGAACCCTAGAAAGACAGCAGTAGACACGGAACCCTAGAAAGACAGCAGTAGACAGAACCTTAAAAAGACAGCAGTAGACGGAACCCTAGAAAGACAGCAGTAGACAGAACCCTAGAAAGACAGCAGTAGACAGAACCTTAGAAAGACAGCAGTAGACGGAACCCTAGAAAGACAGCAGTAGACACGGAACCCTAGAAAGACAGCAGTAGACACAGAACCCTAGAAAGACAGCAGTAGACACGGAACTCTAGAAAGACAGCAGTTGACACGGAACCCTAGAAAGACAGCAGTAGACAGAACCCTAGAAACACAGCAGTAGACACGGAACCCTAGAAAGACAGCAGTAGACGGAACCCTAGAAAGCCACAGTAGACGGAACCCTAGAAAGACAGCAGTAGACAGAACCCTAGAAAGACAGCAGTAGACACAGAACCCTAGAAAGACAGCAGTAGACGGAAACCTAGAAAGACAGCAGTAGACGGAACCCTAGAAAGACAGAAGTAGACGGAACCCTAGAAAGACAGCAGTAGACGGAACCCTAGAAAGACAGAAGTAGACGGAACCCTAGAAAGCCACAGTAGACGGAACCCTAGAAAGACAGCAGTAGACAGAACCCTAGAAAGACAGCAGTAGACGGAACCCTAGAAAGCCACAGTAGACGGAACCCTAGAAAGACAGCAGTAGACGGAACCCTAGAAAGACAGCAGTAGACGGAACCCTAGAAAGACAGCAGTAGACACAGAACCCTAGAAAGACAGCAGCAGACACAGAACCCTAGAAAGACAGCAGTAGACACAGAACCCTAGAAAGACAGCAGTAGACACAGAACCCTAGAAAGACAGCAGTAGACAGAACCCTAGAAAGACAGCAGTAGACACGGAACCCTAGAAAGACAGCAGCAGACAGAACCCTAGAAAGACAGCAGTAGACAGAACCCTAGAAAGACAGCAGTAGACGGAACCCTAGAAAGACAGCAATAGACACGGAACCCTAGAAAGACAGCAGTAGACAGAACCCTAGAAAGACACAGAACCCTAGAAAGACAGCAGTAGACACGGAACCCTAGAAAGACAGCAGCAGACAGAACCCTAGAAAGACAGCAGTAGACGGAACCCTAGAAAGACAGCAGTAGACAGCAGTAGACACAGAACCCTAGAAAGACAGCAGTAGACAGAACCCTAGAAAGACAGCAGTAGACACGGAACCCTAGAAAGACAGCAGCAGACAGAACCCTAGAAAGACAGCAGTAGACAGAACCCTAGAAAGACAGCAGTAGACAGAACCCTAGAAAGACAGCAGTAGACACGGAACCCTAGAAAGACAGCAGTAGACACAGAACCCTAGAAAGACAGCAGTAGACAGAACCCTAGAAAGACAGCAGTAGACAGAACCTTAGAAAGACAGCAGTAGACACGGAACCCTAGAAAGACAGCAGTAGACAGAACCCTAGAAAGACAGCAGTAGACAGAGAACCCTAGAAAGACAGCAGTAGACACGGAACCCTAGAAAGACAGCAGTAGACACAGAACCCTAGAAAGACAGCAGTAGACACGGAACCCTAGAAAGACAGCAGTAGACAGAACCTTAAAAAGACAGCAGTAGACGGAACCCTAGAAAGACAGCAGTAGACAGAACCCTAGAAAGACAGCAGTAGACAGAACCTTAGAAAGACAGCAGTAGACGGAACCCTAGAAAGACAGCAGTAGACACGGAACCCTAGAAAGACAGCAGTAGACACAGAACCCTAGAAAGACAGCAGTAGACACGGAACTCTAGAAAGACAGCAGTTGACACGGAACCCTAGAAAGACAGCAGTAGACAGAACCCTAGAAACACAGCAGTAGACACGGAACCCTAGAAAGACAGCAGTAGACGGAACCCTAGAAAGCCACAGTAGACGGAACCCTAGAAAGACAGCAGTAGACACAGAACCCTAGAAAGACAGCAGTAGACGGAAACCTAGAAAGACAGCAGTAGACGGAACCCTAGAAAGAAAGAAGTAGACGGAACCCTAGAAAGCCACAGTAGATGGAACCCTAGAAAGACAGCAGTAGACAGAACCCTAGAAAGACAGCAGTAGACGGAACCCTAGAAAGCCACAGTAGACGGAACCCTAGAAAGACAGCAGTAGACGGAACCCTAGAAAGACAGCAGTAGACGGAACCCTAGAAAGCCACAGTAGACGGAACCCTAGAAAGACAGCAGTAGACACAGAACCCTAGAAAGACAGCAGTAGACACAGAACCCTAGAAAGACAGCAGTAGACGGAACCCTAGAAAGACAGCAGTAGACACAGAACCCTAGAAAGACAGCAGTAGACGGAACCCTAGAAAGACAGCAGTAGACGGAACCTTAGAAAGACAGCAGTAGACAGAACCCTAGAAAGACAGCAGTTGACAGAACTCTAGAAAGACAGCAGTAGACGGAACCCTAGAAAGACAGCAGTAGACGGAACCCTAGAAAGACAGCAGTAGACGGAACCCTAGAAAGACAGCAGTAGACGGAACCCTAGAAAGACAGCAGTAGACACAGAACCCTAGAAAGACAGCAGCAGACACAGAACCCTAGAAAGACAGCAGTAGACACAGAACCCTAGAAAGACAGCAGTAGACACAGAACCCTAGAAAGACAGCAGTAGACAGAACCCTAGAAAGACAGCAGTAGACACGGAACCCTAGAAAGACAGCAGCAGACAGAACCCTAGAAAGACAGCAGTAGACAGAACCCTAGAAAGACAGCAGTAGACGGAACCCTAGAAAGACAGCAATAGACACGGAACCCTAGAAAGACAGCAGTAGACAGAACCCTAGAAAGACAGCAGTAGACACAGAACCCTAGAAAGACAGCAGTAGACGGAACCCTAGAAAGACAGCAGTAGACAGCAGTAGACACAGAACCCTAGAAAGACAGCAGTAGACAGAACCCTAGAAAGACAGCAGTAGACACGGAGCCCTAGAAAGACAGCAGCAGACAGAACCCTAGAAAGACAGCAGTAGACAGAACCCTAGAAAGACAGCAGTAGACGGAACCCTAGAAAGACAGCAATAGACACGGAACCCTAGAAAGACAGCAGCAGACAGAACCCTAGAAAGACAGCAGTAGACAGAACCCTAGAAAGACAGCAGTAGACGGAACCCTAGAAAGACAGCAGTAGACGGAACCCTAGAAAGCCACAGTAGACGGAACCCTAGAAAGACAGCAGTAGACGGAACCCTAGAAAGACAGCAGTAGACGGAACCCTAGAAAGCCACAGTAGACGGAACCCTAGAAAGACAGCAGTAGACACAGAACCCTAGAAAGACAGCAGTAGACACAGAACCCTAGAAAGACAGCAGTAGACGGAACCCTAGAAAGACAGCAGTAGACACAGAACCCTAGAAAGACAGCAGTAGACGGAACCCTAGAAAGACAGCAGTAGACAGAACCCTAGAAAGACAGCAGTTGACAGAACTCTAGAAAGACAGCAGTAGACGGAACCCTAGAAAGACAGCAGTAGACGGAACCCTAGAAAGACAGCAGTAGACGGAACCCTAGAAAGACAGCAGTAGACGGAACCCTAGAAAGACAGCAGCAGACACAGAACCCTAGAAAGACAGCAGTAGACACAGAACCCTAGAAAGACAGCAGTAGACACAGAACCCTAGAAAGACAGCAGTAGACACAGAACCCTAGAAAGACAGCAGTAGACAGAACCCTAGAAAGACAGCAGTAGACACGGAACCCTAGAAAGACAGCAGCAGACAGAACCCTAGAAAGACAGCAGTAGACGGAACCCTAGAAAGACAGCAGTAGACAGAACCCTAGAAAGACAGCAGTTGACAGAACTCTAGAAAGACAGCAGTAGACGGAACCCTAGAAAGACAGCAGTAGACGGAACCCTAAAAAGACAGCAGTAGACGGAACCCTAGAAAGACAGCAGTAGACGGAACCCTAGAAAGACAGCAGTAGACACAGAACCCTAGAAAGACAGCAGTAGACACAGAACCCTAGAAAGACAGCAGTAGACAGAACCCTAGAAAGACAGCAGTAGACACGGAACCCTAGAAAGACAGCAGCAGACACAGAACCCTAGAAAGACAGCAGTAGACACAGAACCCTAGAAAGACAGCAGTAGACTCAGAACCCTAGAAAGACAGCAGTAGACACAGAACCCTAGAAAGACAGCAGTAGACAGAACCCTAGAAAGACAGCAGTAGACACGGAACCCTAGAAAGACAGCAGCAGACAGAACCCTAGAAAGACAGCAGTAGACAGAACCCTAGAAAGACAGCAGTAGACGGAACCCTAGAAAGACAGCAGTAGACAGAACCCTAGAAAGACAGCAGTAGACACGGAACCCTAGAAAGACAGCAGTAGACAGAACCCTAGAAAGACAGCAGTAGACACAGAACCCTAGAAAGACAGCAGTAGACGGAACCCTAGAAAGACAGCAGTAGACAGCAGTAGACAGAACCCTAGAAAGACAGCAGTAGACACGGAACCCTAGAAAGACAGCAGCAGACAGAACCCTAGAAAGACAGCAGTAGACAGAACCCTAGAAAGACAGCAGTAGACGGAACCCTAGAAAGACAGCAATAGACACGGAACCCTAGAAAGACAGCAGCAGACAGAACCCTAGAAAGACAGCAGTAGACAGAACCCTAGAAAGACAGCAGTAGACGGAACCCTAGAAAGACAGCAGTAGACGGAACCCTAGAAAGCCACAGTAGACGGAACCCTAGAAAGACAGCAGTAGACGGAACCCTAGAAAGACAGCAGTAGACGGAACCCTAGAAAGCCACAGTAGACGGAACCCTAGAAAGACAGCAGTAGACACAGAACCCTAGAAAGACAGCAGTAGACACAGAACCCTAGAAAGACAGCAGTAGACGGAACCCTAGAAAGACAGCAGTAGACACAGAACCCTAGAAATACAGCAGTAGACGGAACCCTAGAAAGACAGCAGTAGACAGAACCCTAGAAAGACAGCAGTTGACAGAACTCTAGAAAGACAGCAGTAGACGGAACCCTAGAAAGACAGCAGTAGACGGAACCCTAGAAAGACAGCAGTAGACGGAACCCTAGAAAGACAGCAGTAGACGGAACCCTAGAAAGACAGCAGCAGACACAGAACCCTAGAAAGACAGCAGTAGACACAGAACCCTAGAAAGACAGCAGTAGACACAGAACCCTAGAAAGACAGCAGTAGACACAGAACCCTAGAAAGACAGCAGTAGACAGAACCCTAGAAAGACAGCAGTAGACACGGAACCCTAGAAAGACAGCAGCAGACAGAACCCTAGAAAGACAGCAGTAGACAGAACCCTAGAAAGACAGCAGTAGACGGAACCCTAGAAAGACAGCAATAGACACGGAACCCTAGAAAGACAGCAGTAGACAGAACCCTAGAAAGACAGCAGTAGACACAGAACCCTAGAAAGACAGCAGTAGACGGAACCCTAGAAAGACAGCAGTAGACGGAACCCTAGAAAGACAGCAGTAGACAGAACCCTAGAAAGACAGCACTTGACAGAACTCTAGAAAGACAGCAGTAGACGGAACCCTAGAAAGACAGCAGTAGACGGAACCCTAAAAAGACAGCAGTAGACGGAACCCTAGAAAGACAGCAGTAGACGGAACCCTAGAAAGACAGCAGTAGACTCAGAACCCTAGAAAGACAGCAGTAGACACAGAACCCTAGAAAGACAGCAGTAGACAGAACCCTAGAAAGACAGCAGTAGACACGGAACCCTAGAAAGACAGCAGCAGACACAGAACCCTAGAAAGACAGCAGTAGACACAGAACCCTAGAAAGACAGCAGTAGACACAGAACCCTAGAAAGACAGCAGTAGACACAGAACCCTAGAAAGACAGCAGTAGACAGAACCCTAGAAAGACAGCAGTAGACACGGAACCCTAGAAAGACAGCAGCAGACAGAACCCTAGAAAGACAGCAGTAGACAGAACCCTAGAAAGACAGCAGTAGACGGAACCCTAGAAAGACAGCAATAGACACGGAACCCTAGAAAGACAGCAGCAGACAGAACCCTAGAAAGACAGCAGTAGACAGAACCCTAGAAAGACAGCAGTAGACACGGAACCCCAGAAAGACAGCAGTAGACGGAACCCTAGAAAGACAGCAGTAGACTCAGAACCCTAGAAACACAGCAGTAGACAGAACCCTAGAAAGACAGCAGTAGACAGAACCCTAGAAAGACAGCAGTAGACGGAACCCTAGAAAGACAGCAATAGACACGGAACCCTAGAAAGACAGCAGTAGACAGAACCCTAGAAAGACAGCAGTAGACACGGAACCCTAGAAAGACAGCAGTAGTTTTTTCACAGTTGTGTATCAGTATATTGGACTGGTGCAGCTCTTAAAGTGACAGCAGCCTAATACTCCTGTAACATTGATAGAGTGTATGAAGTGTGAGTGTGTTCTGAAGCGTGTGTGTGTGTGTGTGTCAGGCACAGCTGGTGAAGGACAGGAACTCAATGCTGCGTCTGACGAGCATCGGCTCTGACGAGGACGACGACACCGACGGGCCGGAGAAGAGCGCGGACCACCGGCGGGTCCACATGACCTGGACCAAAGACCGCGCCCTGCAGCTGCTCAGCAACACACACACACACACACACACGGCCTCGTGCTGCAGCACACCGGAGGGCTTCAGGGACATGCTGAACATACGCCCGTGAGACGCTCTCACACACACACACACACACACACACACACACACACACACACACACACTCGCTCAGGGTCTCACACTGATACAGTGGTGCTGGAAAAGTTTCTGTTTTTTATGGTGCAAATAATACTATGATTAAATACGCTGAAAAATACCAAAATATATAGATATATTTTTATATTGCACCTCTTTAAATTACTGTTAAAATGCTTTATGCTGTAATTTTAATGTTTCTTGTTAAAGTATTTTATTTATTAATTAAAATATTTATTTTAATTTTATTACTTTTATATCAAATATTAAAATGATAAATATATTATATTTAATAAAAAAGTATTTTTCATTTATTTAAATATTTATTTGAATTTTATCACTATTATATCAGCATATTTATAATGATTACAATAATTATTACAATTACAATTATAAATAATTACAAATAATAGTACGTTTTAAGTGTATAATGTTTTAATAATTACTGTTAAAAAATTTTATGCTGTTATTTTAATGTTTATTGTTAAAATATTTATATTATTAAAATTACAAATATTACATTATATTATAATTATTATTTATAAGTATATTTTAATATTATTTATGTTCATAAAATGTTTATGATACAATTATATTATTTGCAATTGCAGTAATAAATATTGTACTTATTATAATTATAATATATTATTTACATTTACATTTATTCATTTAGATTAGCGGATGCTTTTATCCAAAGCGACTTGCAAACAATTAATCTTAAATATAATAGTAAACATGTGTGTGTGTATATGTATAGTAAAGAATTCAATATATTTTTATATATTTATTACATTTAAATATTTATGATTCTAATATTTAACTTTATATTTGCATATTTCTAATAATAATAATATTTTTTATTATTAAAATGGCAAATATGTTATAATTATATATATATTATAATGTAATATATTATAATATATGAATAAATATAATAATTTTCAATATATTTTTATAGATTTAATAAATTAAAATATTTAATATTTCACTTTAAAATAGCATATTTATACTAATAATTATTGTTATTAAAATTGAAATGTTGTATATATATATATATATTTAAATATGTATTTGATAAATTATTATAATTTATTAATAAATATTATAATTATAATAATAATATTTGCATTTATGCCTTTGGCACACTTTTATCCAAAGTAACTCACAAATGATATTTCTTAAATATAATAGTAAAATAGAAAAAAGAAAAATAGTAACAGTAAAGTATTACAATTATAAATGTATTATATTTAATAAAAAATATTTGTATTTATTTCAATATTTTTGTTTAATTGGATTGCTATTGTATCAAATATTATTTTTATTAATTTAGATTTTTATTATTTTAATTGTATTCCTACTATATCAGCATATTTATAATAATTACTATAATTACTAAATAATATTGTTTTATTATATCATGTTATAATAGTATAATATTTGAATATTTAAGTGTAATATGAATATTTCTGGCAGAGATCAGTCTAATGTTCGGCGGATGCACACGGCTGTGAAACTCAACGAGGTGATCGTCAACAAGTCCCATGATGCTCGGCTGGTGCTGCTCAACATGCCCGGGCCGCCCAGGAACACGGACGGGGACGAGAACTGTATCCTTCTGCCCTTTATGATAACTGTATATACATATATAATATCTGTGGTCAGTCGTGGGTTGTGTGTGGCATACAATGTTTAAAAATGGCATTAAAAAGCATTAAATGTAATTTGAATATTCCTGCAGAAACCCTGAATGACCGAAACATTGAGAAAATCTCCTTTAAAGTTGTTCATTTATGTTGGCGATTGTGCTGCATTCACTCACACAAACACATGTTTTATATATTTACGGTAGGCAGTTTACTAAATATCTTCATGGATCATGATCTTTACTTAATATCCTCATGATTTTTGGCATAAAAGAAAAATCGATACAATGTATTGTGACTTGTTGAATGATTCAATGACTCACTCACTCACTCATTAACAGTGACTTGTTGAATGATTCAATGACTCACTCACTCACTCATTAACAGTGACTTGTTGAATGATTCAATGACTCACTCACTCACTCATTAACAGTGACTTGTTGAATGATTCAATGACTCACTCACTCACTCATTAACAGTGATTTGTTGAATGATTCAATGACTCACTCACTCATTAACAGTGAATTGTTGAATGATTCAATGACTCACTCACTCACTCATTAACAGTGACTTGTTGAATGATTCAATGACTCACTCACTCACTCATTAACAGTGACTTGTTGAATGATTCAATGACTCACTCACTCACTCATTAACAGTGACTTGTTGAATGATTCAATGACTCACTCACTCACTCATTAACAGTGACTTGTTGAATGATTCAATGACTCACTCACTCATTAACAGTGAATTGTTGAATGATTCAATGACTCACTCACTCACTCATTAACAGTGACTTGTTGAATGATTCAATGACTCACTCACTCACTCATTAACAGTGACTTGTTGAATGATTCAATGACTCACTCACTCACTCATTAACAGTGACTTGTTGAATGATTCAATGACTGACTCACTCACTCACTCACTCACTCACTCACTCACTCACTCATTAACAGTGAATTGTTGAATGATTCAATGACTCACTCACTCACTCATTAACAGTGACTTGTTGAATGATTCAATGACTCACTCACTCACTCATTAACAGTGACTTGTTGAATGATTCAATGACTCACTCATTAACAGTGACTTGTTGAATGATTCAATGACTCACTCACTCATTAACAGTGACTTGTTGAATGATTCAATGACTCACTCACTCACTCATTAACAGTGACTTGTTGAATGATTCAATGACTCACTCACTCACTCATTAACAGTGACTTGTTGAATGATTCAATGACTCACTCACTCACTCATTAACAGTGACTTGTTGAATAATTCAATGACTCCCTCACTCATTAACAGTGACTTGTTGAATGATTCAATGACTGACTCACTCACTCACTCATTAACAGTGACTTGTTGAATGATTCAATGACTCACTCACTCACTCATTAACAGTGAATTGTTGAATGATTCAATGACTCACTCACTCACTCATTAACAGTGACTTGTTGAACGATTCAATGACTCACTCACTCACTCACTCATTAACAGTGACTTGTTGAATGATTCAATGACTCACTCACTCACTCATTTACAGTGACTTGTTGAATGATTCAATGACTCACTCACTCACTCATTAACAGTGACTTGTTGAATGATTCAATGACTCACTCATTAACAGTGACTTGTTGAATGATTCAATGACTCACTCACTCATTAACAGTGACTTGTTGAATGATTCAATGACTCACTCACTCACTCATTAACAGTGACTTGTTGAATGATTCAATGACTCACTCACTCACTCATTAACAGTGACTTGTTGAATGATTCAATGACTGACTCACTCACTCACTCACTCATTAACAGTGACTTGTTGAATGATTCAATGACTCCCTCACTCATTAACAGTGACTTGTTGAATGATTCAATGACTCACTCATTATCAGTGACTTGTTGAATGATTCAATGACTCACTCATTATCAGTGACTTGTTGAATGATTCAATGACTCACTCACTCACTCATTAACAGTGACTTGTTGAATGATTCAATGACTCACTCATTAACAGTGACTTGTTGAATGATTCAATGACTCCCTCACTCACTGTGTCCTGTTGTTCACTTCTCCTGATGCTCCTTGACTCCGCTCCCTCAGACATGGAGTTCCTGGAAGTGTTGACCGAGGGACTGGAGCGCGTCCTGCTGGTGCGCGGAGGAGGAAGTGAGGTCATCACCATCTACTCCTGAGAGCCAATCACACGGCGGCGAGAGGGATGCGTACGTCTTAGTCTGCTCGATCACTGACGAGAATCTGCCATCTCTCGCCTGCGCCGTCATATTAATAATAATAATAATATTCATGATCATTCGACTTTAGTTTCTGCGCCGCCACAACCGTATGACGACATGCAGCAATATCTGTGCACACATATGATGTCATCGAACCAGGTGCATGTGACGGACCAATCGCGCGACTGACTCAGGGCCGAAGCGTTTGATACTGGACCTAGTGTGTGTGTGTGTGTGTGTGTGTGTGTGTGTGTGTGTGAGAGAGCAGGAGTTCAACAGGGATCAGCCTCAGTGATGTGCGATCTGATGAAACACAAGGAGAGCTGGTTTTCATGCGGCAGACGCATCATAGCGCTGATGCGGACGACACTAGCGATGACTGACTGAATTATGACGTGTGAGTCTCAATGACTCGCTCTGCTGTTTGAAGACCGCCGCTTTGTGCTTCTTCACGCAGAGGATAGAGCGCTTGGAGAGTAATGTGGGCAGAATGGGGCTTGGCTGATCCACACTGGAAGACTGGCTGTGGAACGCCACACCTGACATCATCATAAATACACATTTCCACATCAGAAACTTCTGATCTATATTCCTCATGACCACGACTTCATGTGTAGAGGGAACGACACCGATTCCTCATGGCCACGAGTTCAGTGTAGGAATAAATAAATGTAGAAATACATAAATGCATAAATAAATAAATGAAAAAAAATGTGAAAAAAAATAAAATTTTACGTAAATACGGAAATAAAAGCATAAATAAGGAATTTTTTTTTACATTACTTCATTTATTTATTTATTTATTTACATTTATTTTTTTATGTTTTTATTTGACATTTCTTTGTTTATTTATGTATTTGTTGTTATGTCAGGTTTGGCGTCCCATAACGGTCATGTGACCCTGCTCGGCTCGCGTTCGTCCCGCCTCGCTGTCGTAGAAACTGGAGATCATCGTAGCAATACTCGCGGATCCGGGTGTTCAGCACCGTCGCTCCGGCTGCACATCCCTGCAGTGATCGCTCCCTGTCCCGCTTTATTTGTGGAGGGTTATGCGTTTTATTGTTTAACTTTTTATCATGAGTTGCTCATATGTTTGTGTGCAGGGATTGTGAATCTCTTTGTCATTTTTCATCATCTCAAGTGTTATCTGCTATTTTTCTCACGTTAAATAATAATAAAACGAGTTATACGTCTCTTTTAAAAGAGCAAACTCTGTGTGTTTCTTGTTTCTGACTCGTTTATTCATGTGGACAAATGAGGCGTATTAGCAACAGCATTATATTATATAGCAACTATAATTAGCATTATATTGTCATAATAATGTTTCTGATGAATATGGAATAAATGATTCAAAACAGAACTATATTAATCTTACAAATATGGTTCCCTCTACCGTGTTGTTAGTGAAATATCTGACAAAATATATAATAATTTGAGAATAAATATCCCTCATTCTTTATTAACGGGGTCAGTGTTATGGAGACCAAATGTACAAATAAATAAGATTTTTTTTTAAATGGCTAGTAACAATTAAATAATTGGTCAGCACTTTGCTCAAATGTAATTTTTTTAGAAGGCAGAATTTTTATTTAACCCTGCATTTTTTTTCCAATGTTTTTACTACATTTTAGTCCGATAATACTTTTTTATTTAATATTTTGTATTTTCAGGGGTTGTTTATGGTACTAAATTACCATTACCACTACCACTATAGTAATAATTTAATATTTATGCAGTAGTTGTACCATTTTACATTTATTGTTATGCAAAATGGACTCAATATTTACTTTACATTTACCTCAGCAAAGCCATTTAATGACCATGTGACTAGAAAAAAAATATACATTTTAATATTTATAAACTATAATAAAATTAGTATTTTACTAAATACGTGTACTATATTGCATATTTATTATATTTTTTTGCTTATAACATTTAAATATTACAACGTTATTATAATAAAGGTAAATATTTCTGTCATTAAGCTCAGTGTTTCACTGATGTTTCTGACAGGACTTTGCTTGTATGATGGGTAAATACTCACAAAGAAAGATATCTTAAATTTACACCGAACTGTAAAGTATATTTGTTGAAAACATCGCATATCAAGAAAAGTCTTTACGGAAGGAAAACCCCAACGGTTTCTGTAATGGGCGGGGCCTCTACGTCACTTCCGCTCATCGCTAACCCGGAAAGTCGGGTGCCATGATGGGCGATTTGTTTGTGTTTTTTCCGTGAGAATCGCTTTGATCGGACACACACACAAACACACTCAC
Organism: Scardinius erythrophthalmus; assembly: GCF_964197995.2. NCBI lineage: Eukaryota > Metazoa > Chordata > Actinopteri > Cypriniformes > Leuciscidae > Scardinius > Scardinius erythrophthalmus. The sequence continues at coordinate 68,698,849 of NC_138222.1, read as the reverse complement.
AAACAGAGAGAAAAGCGTGTCGATTTCAGGGCGAGTATGGAGGTAAGAAGACAAAGCTGTCAGTAGAAAGTGCTGAGTGTGTGTATAAGTTAGAGCCCGAAGCATCAGTAAAAACTCATTCAGTCCCATCAGCACTCCTCTTCAAATATCCACAATTATTCGATTAAATATACACTCACAAACACCTTAATGTATGGTAAGAATAAGCCCGGAGCCATTGAAGTATTAATTATATAGTCATGATATGGAACACGTAATGTTTTACTCTTTAATAGGCCGTGGGACATACCATTATCGCGCGCCAGTGGGGATTTTATTATTTATTAAACGACACATTTAATTACTAATAATGGTGTTTACAGTCTTCTCGCTTTAGTTGTGTGCATTTACGATATATTGTAATCCCGGTGTGTTTATAAAAGAGTGTCATTTGCAGCACGCATCGCTTTATATTATGTGTTATATCAGACCTCGTCCCCCTCGACTGTCAGATCCGTGATTCCGGCTCGATTGCGGTTCCTAGAGCTCGTGCACGAGCAGCGCTGAGATCAGCTGGAAAAGCGCGAGTCGATCGGATGTTTTTAAACGCATATATTTATTATCGCGTTTCAAAGCCTTCATAACAACAGTTGATCCTCTTAATTAACGAAGAGTGTTGTTGTGTGCGTTAATGTATAACGGGTTTGTCACGTGCTGTGCTGTCATTCACCTCACGTCAGTGCGGACTCGAGTCGGAATCATCAAACGCGACTGATTCAGTGTGTCTGTTGCTCGTGTTATGAGTGTAAAATGTGTTGTAAAGGGTTGTAACTGTTGTTTTTGCATGTGATCGGAACCGCAGTGCGCGACTGCAGGCCTGAAATCGAGCGGAATGATCGAACGCGCGTGCCCGATTCAGTCCTCGTGACGTCACGGAGTTCCTTCAGTGCGTTTTGACAGGTTCTCGCGTCGGTTAGTTTTACGCTCCTCGAGTTTCGTAGGTCTTGGTGTCGCCGATTCACCGCGATATGGACCTGAATTTTTACGCGGATCTCTCAGACGGAAGCGGGAATCCCGGTGACCCGGAGTTCCTGGATCCGCAGGCGTTTAACGGATTCGATGCCGTGCAGAAGGTGACCGGAGCGCACGCTCATGGAAAACCGGGAAATGTCAGGGAATTTAGTCTGATTTCTTCTGGGAAATTTATATTTAAGTTCTATATTTTTCTATGTCAGAGTTGCGTGACGTTATTATTTCAGTGAATTAATTTTAATATTAAATTTCTCTTTTTGAGTTCAGTGTTTTTAATTTATCTGTATATAATTTTTTTTCTTTGTTTAGTTTTTTGAAGAACATCCATGAAGCTCATTTATATTTTAAATGTACTTATTTTTTTGTATATTATTTTTAATGTTAAATTGCTTTTCGTGAGTTTTTAAAAAAAAACTTTCTAAAAATTATTTCTGTGAAACATTTTTTTGAAGAACATTCGAGCAACATTTTTATATTATTATGTTTTGTATATTTGTAGATTATTTGTAATATTAAATTGCTCTTTATGAATGCAATTTCTATACATTTTCTGTAAATTATTTTCATGAAACAAGATTTTTTTGAAGAACTTTCACTCAGCTTCCATATATTTTAATTTTCGATGTTTGATTTTCCTTTATTTTTGTATATTAAATATTAAATTTCTCCTCTCGTTCTGAAAATGTGTAAAGTGATTGATTATAGTAGTTTTATAATTATAAATATACCTAATAATACTTTGCCAGAGAAACATGGTGTTCTTTGATTGTAAAGTCCCCTGGGTCTGTATTAAGACATCGTTATGTTTTAATCAATTTGCATCAGCATTCACATTATTAAAGTTTGTAATTATAAATTTATATTAGATACACTCCTCATGTTGTGTGTTTGTGTTTTCCTCAGTTCCCAGGAGGCAATGACAACTTCCTGTCCATCAGCGACGAGGGGCATCACTTCCTGTCCTCCTCAGAGGTACGACTCTCCACGTTCCCCGCGCAAATCCAGCACGCAGAGGTGCCTCACACACACACTCTCTCACACACACTCTCTCTCACACACACACACACACACACATGAATCATGTCATGATTTCAGCCTTTGGTTTTGTTGAAATGTTTAACAGTAAATCTAACAGTTTAACAGTTTGAGTTGATCATCATCGTCTGTGTGTGTGTGTGTGTGTGTGTGTGTGTGTGTGTGTGTGTGTGTGTGTGTGTGTGCATGCAGACGTTTCACACTCCCAGTCTGGGTGACGAGGAGTTTGAGATCCCGCCGATCTCGCTGGACCCGGACTCACTCACACACACGCTCACACACACAGACTCGGCTCTCGGCGTGTCTGATGTCGTGGCTCACTTCGGGGAGGGCTCCGGTGTTCCCGGGAACGCTGTGGTGGGAGGAAACGACCCGTCGTTCGCATCGACCTTCGTGAGCGCGCCGGCGCCGCTGGAGCACCTGAGCCTGATGGTGCGCTCACACACGCTCACACACACTACACTGAGCTGAACATGTGCTTAAAGGGATAGTGCACCTGAAAATGACACTTAGCCCATGATTTACTCTCCCTCAAGCATCCTAGGTGATGATTTTGAGAAATTACGGCTCCTCTGTAATATAACTTAAAAAACAGTCACAAAATATGAAAACTAGAGATTGTAAGCTTTCAAATTATATATAGTTTGTCAATATTACTTTAGGTTTTTACTTATATATTATTGTTTTAAATATATAATGGCAAACGTCCCATGCATTACTATATTTTCCTAATATGAATTTTCCAGGAGAATTAATGTTTTATGTTTTTCCCGCTGCAGGATCTCGGCCATCCGATTGGTTCTCAGTTCAGTAGCTCTTCTCCAATGACCATCGACGTCCCTCTGAGTGACATGAACCACGGCCTGTTGGGCCACAACCAGCTGACCACCATCGACCAATCAGAGCTCAGCGCGCAGCTCGGCCTGAGTCTAGGGGGCGGAGCCATCCTGCCCCGCCCACAGTCACCTGACCAGCCGCTGTCCCCCACCGACTCGCCGTCCGACTCGCTGCACGACGACGACATGGACGATTTCAGACGGGTGGGTTTTGCGTTTGCCACCATCTTTTTTTGTTTATTTATTAATGAGGATTCTGTCAGTTTCCATTTTTAATTATCGGCATTGGTAGTTTTTCTATGTGGCCGATCGGTCTGAGTTCAGACTTTTATTCTGACATTTAAAGTTTCAATTTGTTCATGTTATAGATTTTTTTTTTCAAGCTTAAATTATTTTGTTCATTTTTAATTATCGGCTTGGGACTTTTATTTTGACATTTAAAGTGAAATAGTTTATTTTGCAGATTTTTTTTTTATTTAATTAAAAATCAACATCAGCCATCAATAAAATCAATATGGGCCGACCACTATTTTGAATATTCTTTTTGGGAGTACAAAACGTTCTTGACTATTCTTACATTGCGAAGATTTTTATCCTTGCGAATGTTTGTTGAATGTGTCAGAACTGATCTCTGTTTCCCGTTCCCGCTCGTCTCTCCCCGTGTGTCGTGTCTCTCCGGCTCAGAAGAGCGTTCTGGTGGATTCTCCGTTGTCTCTGTCCGTGTCTCCGGGCGTTATCGCTCTCTCTCCGTCTCTGCCGGACCATCCCGTCCCAGCATCCTCTGCTCCCGTACGCAAAGGAGTCGGCGGGAAGAAGGGCCGGAAGAAGAAAGACCCGAACGAGCCACAGAAACCCGTGTCGGCGTACGCGCTGTTCTTCCGGGACACACAGGCCGCCATTAAAGGCCAGAATCCCAACGCCACGTTCGGAGAGGTTTCCAAGATCGTCGCCTCCATGTGGGATAGTTTGGGAGAAGAGCAGAAACAGGTACAAACATGCATTTGTTTACAGGAATATCTCAACAAGATGGACTAATGAGTGTTAAGGGGTTAAGAACATTCGGTGTTTAGAACTAATGGTTGACTGATATATCAGCCGATATCTGTTATTTTTAGTTATCGGCATTAGTAGTTTTTCAATGTGGCTGATGTCTAAGATGGGACTTTTATTTTGACATTTAAAGTTTAAATAGTTTATTTTACAGATTTTTTTTTTTTTTAATCAAGTTAAAATCATTTTCATTTTTAATTAACGGCATTGGTAGTTTTTCAATGTGGCTGATGTCTAAGATGGGACTTATTTTGACATTTAAACTTTAAATTGTTCATTCTACAGATTGATTTTCTAATCAAGTTCAAATTATTTTTATTTTTTATTATCGGCATTGGCAGTTTTTCAATGTGGCTGATGTGTCTGAGATGGGACTTTTATTTTGACTTTTTTTTTTTTTTTTTTTTTTTTTACAAGATGGACTAATGAGTGCATTTGAGTGTTCACACACACACACACGGATCAAAATCCTAATGTTTTCCCTTCCCAGGTGTACAAGAGGAAGACGGAAGCGGCGAGGAAGGAGTATCTGAAGGCGCTGGCCGCTTATAAAGCCAATCAGCTGTCGCAGGTACAGGACAGGGATTTAAAGGCCTTGTTTATGATCGCCCGTCTCGGCTGATCAGATATGGAGAACGACTCGCCGTTTACTCCTGTACTCAAACCTGGACGTTTAATACCAGGGATGAATCATGTGACTTCAGTTGTTTCATTCCATTTCTGTAATTGCAAATGAATGCATTTTGAGACAGACGAGGAAAAAATAAAGATGAATCTGGAGTAGAGCTGCACGATTAATCGTTAAAAGATCGCAATCTCGATTGAAACGCACGTGATCTCGTTCCGAACTGACAACGATTCTCCTGTGTCTATTAAAACTCTTCATAGTCATGCCAGAACATTCGGACCTGATCCAGAGAGAGCCGTTGTCATCAATAGATATGACAAAATAACAAATAACGATTGTATCATTACATGGTTACACCAGTAGGTGGCGACAAGTGACTGTTAAAAATGTGTCATTCACTCAAGAGATCCGTTCAAAAACGCTGATGCTGCGTCTCCATTCGCCTGCTTATTCTACGCCCTAACAGTACGAACTCTTTTTGTGAAGATAAAGTAGATTCTTCTGAGTGTGTAGCAGAAGAGTAGACGAGCTTTGGGACGTACTATCACATCACACAGTTGCGTCTTTAACGGTTGCTCTCTGTCGCTTAGTTACGCTCACCTGTCAATCATGTTGTAGATAAATCCTCCACATTTCATTTCCTGCTGTATTGGAGAGAACTGACCGTTCGCAAAGACCCACCCCCTTTAGTTACTGTTGCTATGACAACGAGCTGACGGACAGGACAGTGCAGGTTACGCACTTTTGATATGAAACAATGGTAATTCAAATTTGGTAGTTTTTTAAAGAAGTGTAAACAATAAATAGCGTTTTGTGTGTCTTTAATGCGTCTCAGAGATCGCTGCTCGTGAACCGATCATCTCTTCCTTCTAGTTTATTTATAGCATCAAATAAACATGAATGATCATCAGAAGGAATGTTGTTTTAACTGTGGAAAGACGTCAGGACACGCCGTTTTTGACTCCTGACCGCTCTGGCGGATTCGGCGGATGGCGGATTATGATTGGTCAGATCGCCTGTCAATCAAACTCCCTGAGGGTGAATTGCAGTAGTGCGTTGATCAGCAGTCGCGGGTCTTTCATGCGGAGACTCTCCTTAAATTCATGCAAAGCGCAGTGGGTTGTGGGTAATATTCACTGTATAGTGAGCACGGATCCACACTTTGAAAGTTCTCCAGAAATAGTAGACCATCCGGCAGACTCTTTATGCTTTGGGACACACTTATTTTAATCTCACACACTGTTTATGATGAATAGTGTGGACGTTGAGACGCAGGGCGAATCATCCAGGAATGAAACAAGTGAAGTCTTTGAGCGAGTCACTGAATCATTCACTCAACCCGATTTCCTTTAAATATTCATTCTAATCACCGGTAGTTAACCGCAGCAGTTTACATGTTATTTTGTTTAGTTGTCTGAGAGAATCACTATTGAAACGCACACAGAAACCGTAATTCCTCAGTGTAACTGGAGTCGTGGAATCGCTGTAATCTGCGTTCGCTGCTTCGCATTCTAGAAAACCATGTGACTTGACTAGTTGTTAAATGCCATCAGTTAGTAAAATGACATCTGTGTTTTGTTTCCCGCCGCAGCCGACTATAGAAGTGTTAGACGCACCCCCGTCTCCTCCACCCGTAGCTCCGCCTCCTGACCCCACGCCTGCCGCCCCCCCGCCGCGCTCCTCCCGCATCCCCGTCCACGCGCCCGACAACAACACCATCACCAACATCTGCACGTCCAACATCATCTTAGACCTGCCGCAGGTGACGACGCGCTCGCGCACGGGTGCGCACAAGACCCCGCCCTCGGCCCCGCCCACTCAGAAGACCCCGGCCCCGCCCACCGTCAGCAAGATCATCATCTCCAGGCAGCAGCTTCAGTCGCCCCGCCAGCCGCCGCCCCTCCAGCAGATGCAGAACACGCCTCCTCCCCCGCGGCTGCAGCAGATGGTGCACTCCCAGGCTCCGCCCCCTCTGCTAGCTAAACCGCGCGGAGCCGCCGCCCTCGCGGGACAGGTGGTTGCCACGGCGCCGCCGCCGCCTCTGCAGATCAAGATCGTCCCGCAGAGCGACGCCAGCGCTCCGATAATCGTGACGCCTCTCGCATCATCGGCCGCCGCCGCGCTGGAGGTGCCGCCCCCCGCCGCCATCGTCACCACCCTGTCGCCGACGGCAACGGAGGACGCGGCGGAGGAAGCGGTGAGTCCGAACTTTCTATTCTGAACGGAAGTTTTATTTGTTTTATTTATTTTTCAGTTGCTTTGTTGGCGAAGTGAGTCGATGCAAACTGACAATGAAATAAATCATTTAAAAATAAAACGCTTTCTAAAAATGCACTAAATCATAAACATTTTTTTTTTTTTACATTTTTTATTTTATTTTACTTTTACATTTTTATGGTTTAATTGAGTTTAGAAAGTGTTTTATTGTTATGTGTTTTTTGTTCTGCTAATTGTTTAGATGGAGGTGGAGCTCAGTGTTTCTCCGGCTCCTGCAGACGCTCCCGGTGTGTGTGTGTGTGTCCGCGCCGGCTGCAACAACCCGCCTATTGAGAGCAAAGACTGGGACCGAGAGTATTGCAGCAACGAGTGTGTGGCCACCCACTGCAGGTACACACACACACACACACTCTCTCACTCACACACTGTCAAACACACTCTCACACACACACACACTCTCATACACACACAGCTCTTCTCAAACTTTTAAAAACATTAAGTCTGAGCAATATATATAAAATATTTAAAATTGTTTAGTGCAAATTCAAAATGAAATTCATCATAAATATTGGGATTATTTAATGCACGTTTATCATTCAGTCAGTCGCTTCATTTCAAACAAAAGGCAGAAAACCGTCCTCATGAATTCAGTATTAACTCTATTAATTCACATTCCTGATCTGATCAATTCATCATTTATGATATTCCTAAAGAAAACGTTTCTCTTAATAATCAAAATATAGTAACTTGCAACTGATGTCGTCAATCGCATTTGTTATTGATTCCGCTTCATATAAAGACTCTTTCAGCATCCAATCAGGTGATCAGGATCAGAGCCAGGAAACGCATCACATTATGGAAGTGATGGTGTAGTGATGATGATGATGTCATCTCTCTCCTGCAGGGACGTGTTCATGGCCTGGTGTGCGATCAGAGGACAGAACTCCACCACCGTCACATAGATGGACAGACGGGCGACTGTCCTCAGATCAGTGCAGACCCACAGACTCAATCATGGCTTTCTCAAACTAACTACTTTAGGTGGAAAAATATGAGTATTTAAAATGATTTAATTAAGGTAAGTGTGTATCTGAAGGTGTTTGTGAAACTCCGGCCAGAAACGGTTCATATGTGCGTACTGGATGTTCTGAATCACGAAAGACTGTATTAAAACCACGAGTTGAATTTCCCGCTCGACTGTATGTTAAACGAGACTTTGATCTTCCGGCTCTTCCAAACATTGACCACAGCGGCTACTGTCTATGCCCAGAATTCCGTGGTTGCTATGGTTACCAGCTACTGTCTATGCCCAGAATTCCGTGGTTGCTATGGTTACCAGCTACTGTCTATGCCCAGAATTCCGTGGTTGCTATGGTTACCAGCTACTGTCTATGCCCAGTTGCTATGGATACCAGCTACGGTTTATGCCCAGAATTCCGTGGTTGCTATGGTTACCAGCTACTGTCTATGCCCAGAATTCCGTGGTTGCTATGGTTACCAGCTACTGTCTATGCCCAGTTGCTATGGATACCAGCTACGGTTTATGCCCAGAATTCCGTGGTTGCTATGGTTACCAGCTACTGTCTATGCCCAGAATTCCGTGGTTGTTATGGTTACCAGCTACAGTAGAGATTCCGCACAATGACAAACGTTCTAGAAACCAGTTTTGAGATTTCATATTTATTGTGATTTTGTTATATTGTACATTTACGTTGATGCATTTGGCAGACGCTTTTATCCATTGCATTTGATTAGTTACATTCCCTGGGAATCCATCCCGTGACCTGGAAAAAAATGGGAAAAGGTTGGTTTACTATAGTACTTTTTTGCTTTATTATCTTTTTACATCATCAGGAGTAAAACTTACTGTGATGCTGTGGGACAGAAAACAGTGGATTGTATATTAGGGAAATGCACAGGAAAAGACATCATACTTTTAACTGCGCATGAAAATATTTCGATTATTTGATTTATTCACTACTTTACTTTTTGGACTGTTGTATCATCATCATCATCATCATCTCAGTTCTGTTGAGGAGTTTATGAGATCAATCAAATGGAAAAATGAAATAAAAGACATGAAATAAGACTGACGTGTTTGTTTTGCTTCTCTATCTATAATCGGTGTGATTCTTCTGTTGAAACCTACACAGAAATGCTTTTAAATTACTAATTATAATAGTTAAACAGGAAGATGTCACAATAATTATCAGAATCTTTGATTTCATAAACCATTTTATCCAGCAATGGTTTAACACGTAATTATTAAAATTGTTAAACTAGATTTTTTTGGTGTAAATTCTGTCCTTAAAGCTGAAAATCAGTATCATATATAACTGGTTGTTGTTAAATTTTTCATATTTTGTAATATATGTTGGGTAAAAACCACAGACCTTTTCTGGTTATTGACATATACCATACCATATATATATATATATATATATATATATATATACTATATATAAAATAATCTATAATTAGTATGATTTATATATTTTCCCTCAGTTCCTATTGATTCTATTGAAGAATGTAGTTCTTGAAACTTGTGTAATTGCAAAATTAATTGAGGTTAATTTGCCTATATTCATACTATATATGTATTATATTATGATCGGTTAATATACGTATATATGACAAAAAGTTCTTTAAAAAAAAACATCTTATTAATCTGAAAATGCGGTGTATGCAACTTGGTCTGAAGTGCGCGAGGAAAAACCACGTGCTCTGATGGAATTCGCGCGCTTTTGAATGACACTAGATGGCGGGAAAAAAAGGCCGTGCGCGCTGACTGCTAGAACGCGTTGATGTGCGGAGGAAGCCGGAGCAAAGCATGTGACCTCAACGGCGGGATTTCATTGGTCGCCAACCTGATGACGTGTCCGTCAGGGCGGGAGTTTCTGTGAGGGAGAAAAACAAAAGCCATAATAAGTACCCTGGTGTCTTTTTATATATCGAATATATAGTTTATAAATGAACACAGGTGTACGACTTGTTCAGTTTTTAATCCATTTTAAACATATCATTCGCGTATTTTTAGTTCAAATAATAATAACAAACAAATCACCTATAAATACACAAAATGGCAGCTCAAATAAATAAATAAATAAATATATACATAGCACAAAGAAATTAATACAACATATTCAAATAAATACAAATAGATAATTAAAAATAAATACCATGTTTTAAATATATATATATATTTAATAAATATTGAATAGATGCATACCGAGCAGAAAGAGGGAGGAGCTAAAGATAACACACACATGCGTGTTTTAACATGATATATTCACATCATCATCACCATCATCAGCACAGACCGAACGAGCACTGAAAATAATACATTTTAAAGAAGAATAGCCGTCTTTTTAATAGATACTTTTGAAATTAGTGAAAAATTATTTTTTCATATTTCCGTTCGTTTTGCGTTAGTTGTTGTTCTATCGTCCGATAGAGAGTAGAAATAGTGAAAATCACACGAGAGAGAGTGTGTATAAGTGTGTGTTAGTTCTCTCAGTGTGTGAGTGTGTGTGTGTTGATGTGATATTATGGCGGTGAATCTGGATAAAGACGCGTTTTATCGCCGCATCAAGAGACTCTACGGCAACTGGAAGGTATAGAGAACTCCACACCTGTCATAAACACCACTAACTCCAGAATATTCGATCATATTTATTCATGTGTGATGTGTTTAAACGCATATGTGATGCTGAAAATCCTCACACACATACACACACACACACATACACGTTCTCAGGCCTCATTTCCATATAACTGTTAAACAAACACACTCAATCGACTCCGTTTGCGTCGGACAGTCTGTAAGTGTGGTTTATTGTTTTATTTTCTTTGCGAAATCGCTGGAGTTTGTGGTTATTTCACAGAGTTTATGTGTGATTAGCACAGCGGCTAATGTGTTAGCCTGCTAGCATACAATGTTTTCACTCCATTTCCGCTCGGCTTTTATTCACGTTTGTGAAGTAAATCTAAAACCAGTCAGACTTTGTGTTTCAGCAAATGTTTATCACATAAAAAGTTTAATTTGAATGGCAAACATTTGTCTGATGTAGCATGTAGCTGTGGGCTAGCTTGTATTGAGACATGCTGCAGGTGGGAAAGAGATGATTATTATTAGTTATTTTTTGTTTACATCAAACAATAAAAAGCTAAATCATGTAAGCAATCTAAAAATTGTTTCTTTACTTCTAGCTCTCTTACATTGTTTGGGAAATGTTTATCCTAATACTTCTGAATATAGAAGTTTTGCAGAAAGTTCTTTTGTAATTATTTATTGTATAGAAAATTTGGGAACACTATTTTACAGTGTCATTGTTACACATCTTGGACCAAAAGTTGTAAATATAACCGTATATAGTACTAAAAACTTGCTTTAGAAAAGTTTTGAATGGCGAGGGCTGATATGTTGGGTTTCTCATAACTCTTTATGATATAATTCTGCATCATAACCCTGCTTCTCCATCACAGAAAGGTGAAGATGAGTTCGGGAAGGTGGACGCCATCGTCGTGTCTGTTGGAGTCGATGAGGAGATCGTCTACGCCAAATCTACAGCACTTCAGGTGCCATGAAATACCGTAATTAAATCATCATTACATGATTGCAGCTCAATAATCATAATCAATAATCATCATGTTGTTGTTTCTCTCTGGCAGACGTGGCTGTTTGGCTACGAGCTCACCGACACTATAATGGTGTTTTGTGAGACCAAGATCATTTTTCTGGCCAGTAAGAAGAAAGTGGAGTTCCTGAAGCAGGTCGCCGTAACCAAGGGCAACGAGAACGCAAACGGGATTCCTCCAATCACGCTGCTCGTCCGGGAAAAGGTATCGCACGCGATTGGATGAAAAACTGACGTTGCGACATTTCATTTTTTTAGCGATGTATATAAAAATATGACTCTCATAGCAATATTTGGAAAGAATAATTTGAGTTATGTATTTTAATATACATAATAATATATAACATAATTTTTTTATATATAATAAAATACGTGAAAAGTTACTTTCTAAAGTTACTTACTAAAGTTTATCTGATGGACACACATCGATCTGAAACGCGTATAACGTGTTTAAATCTGATTGTGTGACAGAGCGAGAGCAACAAGGTGAACTTTGAGAAGATGATCGAAGCCATTCGTGGAAGTAAAGAGGGCAAGACGGTCGGCGTGTTCATCAAGGACAAATTCCCCGGAGAATACATGAAGAACTGGAGCGACATGATCACGGCCGAGGGCTTGGAGAAGGTCAGATCCGGTTACGCCTCCTGCATCTTCAACACTGTGTTTTTAAATCGCACATTGAAAACAATATTTTAAATTAGTGTTATTATAATATTATTAACATGATTATTTTTATATTTTCAGTTTTAGTTCAAGTTTTAGTCATTTTGTTCTTTTGTAACCATTACATGCCGTACTAAACATTGAGATTGAGATCGTCATGCCGTTGTTGCGATTGCGATGAAATAAATTAGGGACGCTCGATATATCGGTCACCATATCGGTATCGGCTGATATATGATCATTTTTATGACATCGTTATCGGCCAGATATATATCGGTTATTGGCTTTCAAATATAAAGAATTATCGGTTATTGGGTTTCAAATAAAAATAATTTATCAGTTATCGGCTTTCAAATATAAACAATTATCAGATATCGGCTTTCAAATAAAAGGAATTATCAGTTATCGGCTTTCAAATGTAAAGAATTATCAGTTATCGGCTTTCAAATGTAAAGAATTATCAGTTATCGGCTTTCAAATAAAAGGAATTATCAGTTATCGGCTTTCAAATAAAATAATTATCAGTTATCGGCTTTCAAATGTAAAGAATTAACAGTTATCGGCTTTCAAAATAAAGAATTATCGGTTATTGGGTTTCAAATAAAAGGAATTATCAGTTATCGGCTTTCAAATGTAAAGAATTATCAGTTATCGGCTTTCAAATGTAAAGAATTATCAGTTATCGGCTTTCAAATGTAAAGAATTATCAGTTATCGGCTTTCAAATGTAAAGAATTATCAGTTATCGGCTTTCAAATGTAAAGAATTATCAGTTATCGGCTTTCAAATATAAACAATTATCAGATATCGGCTTTCAAATAAAAGGAATTATCAGTTATCGGCTTTCAAATGTAAAGAATTATCAGTTATCGGCTTTCAAATAAAAGGAATTATCAGTTATCGGCTTTCAAATAAAATAATTATCAGTTATCGGCTTTCAAATGTAAAGAATTATCAGTTATCGGCTTTCAAATGTAAAGAATTATCAGTTATCGGCTTTCAAATGTAAAGAATTATCAGTTATCGGCTTTCAAATGTAAAGAATTATCAGTTATCGGCTTTCAAATAAAAATAATTATCAGTTATCGGCTTTCAAATGTAAAGAATTATCAGTTATCGGCTTTCAAATAAAAACAATTATCAGTTATCGGCTTTCAAATAAAAGGAATTATCAGTTATCGGCTTTCAAATATAAAGAATTATCAGTTATCGGCTTTCAAATATAAAGAATTATCAGTTATCGGCTTTCAAATAAAAGGAATTGTCAGTTAACGGCTTTCAAATAAAATAATTATCAGTTATCGGCTTTCAAATAAAAACAATTATCAGTTATCGGCTTTCAAATAAAAACAATTATCAGTTATCGGCTTTCAAATAAAAACAATTATCAGTTAACGGCTTTCAAATATAAAGAATTATCAGTTATCGGCTTTCAAATGTAAAGAATTATCAGTTAACGGCTTTCAAATAAAAATAATTTATCAGTTATCGGCTTTCAAATAAAAACAATTATCAGTTATCGGCTTTCAAATAAAAAGAATTATCAGTTATCGGCTTTCAAATAAAAAGAATTATCAGTTATCGGCTTTCAAATATAAAGAATTATCAGTTATCGGCTTTCAAATAAAAGGAATTGTCAGTTAACGGCTTTCAAATAAAATAATTATCAGTTATCGGCTTTCAAATATAAAGAATTATCAGTTATCGGCTTTCAAATATAAAGAATTATCAGTTATCGGCTTTCAAATAAAAATAATTTGTCAGTTATCGGCTTTTCAAATAAAAAGAATTATCAGTTATCGGCTTTCAAATAAAAAGAATTATCAGTTATCGGCTTTCAAATATAAAGAATTATCAGTTATCGGCTTTCAAATAAAAGGAATTGTCAGTTAACGGCTTTCAAATAAAATAATTATCAGTTATCGGCTTTCAAATATAAAGAATTATCAGTTATCGGCTTTCAAATATAAAGAATTATCAGTTATCGGCTTTCAAATAAAAATAATTTGTCAGTTATCGGCTTTTCAAATAAAAAGAATTATCAGTTATCGGCTTTCAAATAAAATAATTATCAGTTATCGGCTTTCAAATATAAAGAATTATCAGTTATCGGCTTTCAAATATAAAGAATTATCAGTTATCGGCTTTCAAATAAAAATAATTTGTCAGTTATCGGCTTTTCAAATAAAAAGAATTATCAGTTATCGGCTTTCAAATGTAAAGAATTATCAGTTATCGGCTTTCAAATATAAAGAATTATCAGATATCGGCTTTCAAATATAAAGAATTATCAGATATCGGCTTTCAAATATAAAGAATTATCAGATATCGGCTTTCAAATAAAAATAATTTGTCAGTTATCGGCTTTCAAATAAAAATAATTTGTCAGTTATCGGCTTTTCAAATAAAAAGAATTATCAGTTATCGGCTTTCAAATGTAAAGAATTATCAGTTATCGGCTTTCAAATAAAAGGAATTATCAGTTATCGGCTTTCAAATGTAAACAATTATCAGTTATCGGCTTTCAAATAAAAGGAATTATCAGTTATCGGCTTTCAAATATAAAGAATTATCAGTTATCGGCTTTCAAATGTAAAGAATTATCAGTTATCGGCTTTCAAATGTAAAGAATTATCAGTTATCGGCTTTCAAATATAAAGAATTATCAGTTATCGGCTTTCAAATAAAAATAATTTGTCAGTTATCGGCTTTTCAAATAAAAAGAATTATCAGTTATCGGCTTTCAAATAAAATAATTATCAGTTATCGGCTTTCAAATATAAAGAATTATCAGTTATCGGCTTTCAAATATAAAGAATTATCAGTTATCGGCTTTCAAATAAAAATAATTTGTCAGTTATCGGCTTTTCAAATAAAAAGAATTATCAGTTATCGGCTTTCAAATGTAAAGAATTATCAGTTATCGGCTTTCAAATATAAAGAATTATCAGATATCGGCTTTCAAATATAAAGAATTATCAGATATCGGCTTTCAAATATAAAGAATTATCAGATATCGGCTTTCAAATAAAAATAATTTGTCAGTTATCGGCTTTCAAATAAAAATAATTTGTCAGTTATCGGCTTTTCAAATAAAAAGAATTATCAGTTATCGGCTTTCAAATGTAAAGAATTATCAGTTATCGGCTTTCAAATAAAAGGAATTATCAGTTATCGGCTTTCAAATGTAAACAATTATCAGTTATCGGCTTTCAAATAAAAGGAATTATCAGTTATCGGCTTTCAAATATAAAGAATTATCAGTTATCGGCTTTCAAATGTAAAGAATTATCAGTTATCGGCTTTCAAATGTAAAGAATTATCAGTTATCGGCTTTCAAATGTAAAGAATTATCAGTTATCGGCTTTCAAATAAAAATAATTATCAGTTATCGGCTTTCAAATGTAAAGAATTATCAGTTATCGGCTTTCAAATAAAAACAATTATCAGTTATCGGCTTTCAAATAAAAGGAATTATCAGTTATCGGCTTTCAAATATAAAGAATTATCAGTTATCGGCTTTCAAATAAAAGGAATTATCAGTTATCGGCTTTCAAATAAAAGGAATTGTCAGTTAACGGCTTTCAAATAAAAGGAATTGTCAGTTAACGGCTTTCAAATAAAATAATTATCAGTTATCGGCTTTCAAATAAAAACAATTATCAGTTATCGGCTTTCAAATAAAAACAATTATCAGTTATCGGCTTTCAAATAAAAACAATTATCAGTTAACGGCTTTCAAATATAAAGAATTATCAGTTATCGGCTTTCAAATGTAAAGAATTATCAGTTAACGGCTTTCAAATAAAAATAATTTATCAGTTATCGGCTTTCAAATAAAAAGAATTATCAGTTATCGGCTTTCAAATAAAAAGAATTATCAGTTATCGGCTTTCAAATAAAAAGAATTATCAGTTATCGGCTTTCAAATATAAAGAATTATCAGTTATCGGCTTTCAAATAAAAGGAATTGTCAGTTAACGGCTTTCAAATAAAATAATTATCAGTTATCGGCTTTCAAATATAAAGAATTATCAGTTATCGGCTTTCAAATAAAAATAATTTGTCAGTTATCGGCTTTCAAATAAAAATAATTTGTCAGTTATCGGCTTTTCAAATAAAAAGAATTATCAGTTATCGGCTTTCAAATGTAAAGAATTATCAGTTATCGGCTTTCAAATATAAAGAATTATCAGATATCGGCTTTCAAATATAAAGAATTATCAGATATCGGCTTTCAAATATAAAGAATTATCAGTTATCGGCTTTCAAATAAAAATAATTTGTCAGTTATCGGCTTTCAAATAAAAATAATTTGTCAGTTATCGGCTTTTCAAATAAAAAGAATTATCAGTTATCGGCTTTCAAATGTAAAGAATTATCAGTTATCGGCTTTCAAATGTAAAGAATTATCAGATATCGGCTTTCAAATATAAAGAATTATCAGATATCGGCTTTCAAATATAAAGAATTATCAGATATCGGCTTTCAAATATAAAGAATTATCAGTTATCGGCTTTCAAATGTAAAGAATTATCAGTTATCGGCTTTCAAATAAAAATAATTATCAGTTATCGGCTTTCAAATGTAAAGAATTATCAGTTATCGGCTTTCAAATAAAAAGAATTATCAGTTATCGGCTTTCAAATAAAAGGAATTATCAGTTATCGGCTTTCAAATATAAAGAATTATCAGTTATCGGCTTTCAAATATAAAGAATTATCAGTTATCGGCTTTCAAATAAAAGGAATTGTCAGTTAACGGCTTTCAAATAAAAGGAATTGTCAGTTAACGGCTTTCAAATAAAATAATTATCAGTTATCGGCTTTCAAATAAAAACAATTATCAGTTATCGGCTTTCAAATAAAAACAATTATCAGTTATCGGCTTTCAAATAAAAACAATTATCAGTTAACGGCTTTCAAATATAAAGAATTATCAGTTATCGGCTTTCAAATGTAAAGAATTATCAGTTAACGGCTTTCAAATAAAAATTATTTATCAGTTATCGGCTTTCAAATAAAAACAATTATCAGTTATCGGCTTTCAAATAAAAACAATTATCAGTTATCGGCTTTCAAATAAAAAGAATTATCAGTTATCGGCTTTCAAATATAAAGAATTATCAGTTATCGGCTTTCAAATAAAAGGAATTGTCAGTTAACGGCTTTCAAATAAAATAATTATCAGTTATCGGCTTTCAAATATAAAGAATTATCAGTTATCGGCTTTCAAATAAAAACAATTATCAGTTAACGGCTTTCAAATATAAAGAATTATCAGTTAACGGCTTTCAAATATAAAGAATTATCAGTTATCGGCTTTCAAATAAAAATAATTTGTCAGTTATCGGCTTTTCAAATATAAAGAATTATCAGTTAACGGCTTTCAAATGTAAAGAATTATCAGTTATCGGCTTTCAAATATAAAGAATTATCAGATATCGGCTTTCAAATATAAAGAATTATCAGATATCGGCTTTCAAATATAAAGAATTATCAGATATCGGCTTTCAAATATAAAGAATTATCAGTTATCGGCTTTCAAATAAAAATAATTTGTCAGTTATCGGCTTTCAAATAAAAATAATTTGTCAGTTATCGGCTTTTCAAATAAAAAGAATTATCAGTTATCGGCTTTCAAATGTAAAGAATTATCAGTTATCGGCTTTCAAATATAAAGAATTATCAGATATCGGCTTTCAAATATAAAGAATTATCAGATATCGGCTTTCAAATATAAAGAATTATCAGATATCGGCTTTCAAATATAAAGAATTATCAGTTA
Organism: Scardinius erythrophthalmus; assembly: GCF_964197995.2. Classification (NCBI taxonomy): domain Eukaryota; kingdom Metazoa; phylum Chordata; class Actinopteri; order Cypriniformes; family Leuciscidae; genus Scardinius; species Scardinius erythrophthalmus. Next base: position 68,680,986 of record NC_138222.1, on the reverse strand, counting down.
TCAGCTTTCAAATAAAAACAATTATCAGTTATCGGCTTTCAAATAAAAACAATTATCAGTTATCGGCTTTCAAATAAAAACAATTATCAGTTAACGGCTTTCAAATATAAAGAATTATCAGTTAACGGCTTTCAAATATAAAGAATTATCAGTTATCGGCTTTCAAATAAAAATAATTTGTCAGTTATCGGCTTTTCAAATATAAAGAATTATCAGTTAACGGCTTTCAAATGTAAAGAATTATCAGTTATCGGCTTTCAAATATAAAGAATTATCAGATATCGGCTTTCAAATATAAAGAATTATCAGATATCGGCTTTCAAATATAAAGAATTATCAGTTATCAGCTTTCAAATAAAAAGAATTATCAGTTATCGGCTTTCAAATAAAAACAATTATCAGTTATCGGCTTTCAAATAAAAACAATTATCAGTTAACGGCTTTCAAATATAAAGAATTATCAGTTAACGGCTTTCAAATATAAAGAATTATCAGTTATCGGCTTTCAAATGTAAAGAATTATCAGTTAACCTGTTAAGCTGCAACCCCACTTTTGAAAAATCCCAAGAAATGACATACCCAAACTGAAACAGATACAGTTCATGAACCCTTTGTACTAAAAGCACAAGTATGATCTCATTTGAAAGCTGACACCTGGCAGTTTATTGTAATGTAGAATTAATTATTGTCATAATGACAAAAATTGTTATAAATAGCTTCAAAGTTTTGTAAAGTTATTAGAAATTATTTTTTATGAAACATCCTCATGAAAATAAAATTGAAGTTGGCCCTGGAGCAGTCTAGAAATGCACTACAGCTAATGCCACATGTCTAAACATTTTATGTTTAAAATCTTAAGATAATAAGTCCAAAACTCTGTATTTAGTGAAATGTTTTTCAAGACCATGTCATGTGACTTTATTTTGATTTGATGCTAAAATGCTACTGATATTTAGTGTCATCTTCTTACCATCTATGCAGTATATTGTCTTTATTGTTTTGTGGTGCAAACGAGCCCCATTCAGTCTCAGTCTCCCCCTGCACACATTCACACCTCTCCAGCCTGGTTATGGCTCTAAATATGCATTTCTTTTGTCTGCATTAGTTACTAACGACTGGCTATTCACATGCTATTCATATGGTTTCAGTCACTAATTTATTTTCTCAAAGTTCACCCTTACATTCTAAACTGTTTTAAATGCATTTCTTGAATAAAGAAACATTTCAGTAAGCGTTCAAAAAATAATAAAAATATAACTTCTAGGTGGCAGGTGCACCTAGGGCTAGCTAGCATGTTAGCTTAGCACACCATCAATACACGACAATTTATGAGATTAAAACCATGTTTGTGCTTATAAACTTACTTTATAAAGCAAATCGAGTATTTTAAATAATTTTCTGTGATCTAATTTGGCTTCAGATAAAAAAATCAGACAGAAAATATACTATTGTATACTGTTCTGCACAATGATAGTCTATATAGATTAGCATTACATTATAAATATAATCTATTATTATGGAAATACCTGGCATGGATTGAAAAACACAGGTAACTCAAATATCATAGCAAACATGTTTATTGTCTTCAAAACGACTGTATCTCCATGTTACAGCCATAGTTACAGCGCGATCTCTTGTTAGCATAGACAGTAAAAGAAATGGACACAGCGACCCCATTGGAACTCAATTGAGACAAGTGAAGCCCGTTTTCAGCGATTTCTTAGCACTTCCTTTCCTGACGCGCAGACTCAAACCGAGCAAAGCGTTACACGGACCACGTGAGCAACCCGTCTGTCTTCTAGTAGCTGTGCCAAGAGAAATCTGAATCATTCCCTTCCGAATCTTGCAGAGACGGAGAGTGTGATTAGGAGCTGTCCATGAGCTTGGAGCAGGAGAAACTTTTGCTAAGTATTCTGATTAATTATATTGTCATTTTGCCTCCACGTCTCCCCGATTGCCCGCGAGCTTCTCCTCCCGTCCATACGGTAATCTCTCTAGTGTGCGACAGAGAGTCGCGTGGTTATGACGCAATCGTTAGCCTACTTTTACAAAAACTGCTTCTACGGGGACATAACATAAGCTACAAGGTAATGGAGCATTTTATACATTGTCGTGTTTCTTTAGAAATAAAAAATGGACAAATGGAGTCTTCAAACGCCTCAGATGTAAAGTTATTCGCTGTCAAAGTGACGCCAAAATGAATGGAAGTCAATGGGATTGCTAACGCAAGTGAAGTTCTGCTACAAGATGGCGGCACCCGGTCGACTTCAACTTCCGGTCGACTTCCTTCCCGCTTGCTTGTTAGCTGTGTGTGTGTTCGAGGCTTCCTGGATTGTCACATGATTATGGCACTTCTTCATGTTCTAATACTGTGCACAGGGCGGCGAGGGCGCCCTCATGCTATTGGTATGAATTGAAAACGCATTAACAGAGTATACAAACGCTCATAATGATTACATCGACGCATTTGGGTATAAATTCAATAAATATTATTCCTGTCTATAGAAATCTGATGTAAACCTATGAGAATATATCAATATTTCTCCAAATCTGCACATTTTTTAGCTAAAAGCCCGGAAGGACGTTGTTTTGTGTATCGCTGTCATGACGACGGCACGGGAGTTTTTTTATGAATGAAAGCGGCTGACGCGCATAATTCATATCAAAGGTATCGACTCATTTTTTCATTTCATAACTCCTGACACAAATTAAGAAATAACTGTCGCTATAAGTTTCTCAGAATACAATAGTGGTCAAATTCTGAAACTTTAGTCTTATATCTTTGTAATGATGTATAGTTTGTCAAGGTATAACATTAAATCTGATAGTAACTTTGAACTATTTATAAAAAAAACCGCTTCAGTGCGCCCGCGCTCTGGCAACGGTTAACAGGTTAATGGCTTTCAAATAAAAATAATTTATCAGTTATCGGCTTTCAAATAAAAACAATTATCAGTTATCAGCTTTCAAATAAAAAGAATTATCAGTTATCGGCTTTCAAATAAAAAGAATTATCAGTTATCGGCTTTCAAATATAAAGAATTATCAGATATCGGCTTTCAAATATAAAGAATTATCAGTTATCGGCTTTTCAAATAAAAAGAATTATCAGTTATCGGCTTTCAAATGTAAAGAATTATCAGATATCGGCTTTCAAATATAAAGAATTATCAGATATCGGCTTTCAAATATAAAGAATTATCAGATATCGGCTTTCAAATATAAAGAATTATCAGATATCGGCTTTCAAATATAAAGAATTATCAGTTATCGGCTTTCAAATAAAAAGAATTATCAGTTATCGGCTTTCAAATGTAAAGAATTATCAGTTATCGGCTTTCAAATGTAAAGAATTATCAGATATCGGCTTTCAAATGTAAAGAATTATCAGTTATCGGCTTTCAAATAAAAACAATTATCAGTTATCGGCTTTCAAATAAAAACAATTATCAGTTATCGGCTTTCAAATAAAAACAATTATCAGTTATCGGCTTTCAAATAAAAACAATTATCAGTTATCGGCTTTCAAATAAAAACAATTATCAGTTATCGGCTTTCAAATAAAAACAATTATCAGTTAACGGCTTTCAAATAAAAACAATTATCAGTTATCGGCTTTCAAATAAAAACAATTATCAGTTAACGGCTTTCAAATAAAAACAATTATCAGTTAACGGCTTTCAAATATAAAGAATTATCAGTTATCGGCTTTCAAATGTAAAGAATTATCAGTTAACGGCTTTCAAATAAAAATAATTTATCAGTTATCGGCTTTCAAATAAAAACAATTATCAGTTATCGGCTTTCAAATAAAAAGAATTATCAGTTATCGGCTTTCAAATAAAAAGAATTATCAGTTATCGGCTTTCAAATATAAAGAATTATCAGTTATCGGCTTTCAAATAAAAGGAATTGTCAGTTATCGGCTTTCAAATAAAAGGAATTGTCAGTTAACGGCTTTCAAATAAAATAATTATCAGTTATCGGCTTTCAAATATAAAGAATTATCAGTTATCGGCTTTCAAATAAAAATAATTTGTCAGTTATCGGCTTTTCAAATAAAAAGAATTATCAGTTATCGGCTTTCAAATGTAAAGAATTATCAGTTATCGGCTTTCAAATATAAAGAATTATCAGATATGGGCTTTCAAATATAAAGAATTATCAGATATCGGCTTTCAAATATAAAGAATTATCAGTTATCAGCTTTCAAATAAAAACAATTATCAGTTATCGGCTTTCAAATAAAAACAATTATCAGTTATCGGCTTTCAAATAAAAACAATTATCAGTTAACGGCTTTCAAATATAAAGAATTATCAGTTAACGGCTTTCAAATATAAAGAATTATCAGTTATCGGCTGTAACGGGGTTTAGATGTTATGGGAAGAAGGAGGCGGGAACCGGCGAACATTCAACAATATTTAATAACAAAATACACAAATACAATAATAAAAGTAAAAGCCAGCAGCCCCTCACGGACGACTGCTGGCGACACAAACAGAAACAAAACATGAACTAAAAATCAGGCCTGTCCTCTCTCGCTCTTCACTGTCGTCGCTCCTCCTTTATGCTTCCGCTCCTCCGTGAGAGATGCGAGACCGGTGCGTCGCGCACGTGTCGCTCATTATCAATCGCGCCACCGGCCTCGCGCCGTCCTCCCACGGCCCTCGACCTCGTCGTGCTCGCCACATACCCCCATCGCCCCTCGCAGGCCGGGGGGCACCCACGAGACTGCGCTTACTCCCCCTCCCCCCTCCCCGGGGGGACCGATCACGGCGGCTGCGGTACCTGGGCTGGAGGTATGGATAGACGAGGTGAGGGAAAAGGAGACGGAAGCACGAGGAGCGACAGAGACGAGAGAGGGGAGAGAGGGAAAAAAAAAAAAAAAAATTCTTGATCCGGTTCCCGGACACACTGCCGCTCGGTCCTCAACCAGCTGAGAGTCACTCGCGGTGCCATGCGATGGTACTGGACATCCGTTGGGGGACGGCTCGACGCTCCTCCGCCTCCTGGCGGACGGCGATGGCTCCTCCGATCGAGGGCAGCCGGCAGCGAGCCTCCCGTTCCCTGCTCCGCCCCCATCATGGCCGACGGCAACAGGCTCCGGCCCACGGCGAACGGGAGCGACTCCTCCGCTCCCTCTCGGACGGCAGCCACCCCTCCTCGACCCAGGAGCACGGCAGCGAGCTCTCCGTCCCACCTGATCTTCTTTCGATCCAGCACCATCGCCTCGGGCAGCAATCGGCGGCCGACGCTCCCTCGTGCTGCCCGACCTCCTCAGCACCGCGATTCCTCCCAGCAGCGAGGGCTCTCCGACAGCGTGTCCCTCCTTCTTCCCGGGTTTCGGCACCAATGTAACGGGGTTTAGATGTTATGGGAAGAAGGAGGCGGGAACCGGCGAACATTCAACAATATTTAATAACAAAATACACAAATACAATAATAAAAGTAAAAGCCAGCAGCCCCTCACGGACGACTGCTGGCGACACAAACAGAAACAAAACATGAACTAAAAATCAGGCCTGTCCTCTCTCGCTCTTCACTGTCGTCGCTCCTCCTTTATGCTTCCGCTCCTCCGTGAGAGATGCGAGACCGGTGCGTCGCGCACGTGTCGCTCATTATCAATCGCGCCACCGGCCTCGCGCCGTCCTCCCACGGCCCTCGACCTCGTCGTGCTCGCCACATCGGCTTTCAAATGTAAAGAATTATCAGTTATCGGCTTTCAAATATAAAGAATTATCAGTTATCGGCTTTCAAATATAAAGAATTATCAGATATCGGCTTTCAAATATAAAGAATTATCAGTTATCGGCTTTCAAATAAAAAGAATTTGTCAGTTATCGGCTTTTCAAATAAAAAGAATTATCAGTTATCGGCTTTCAAATGTAAAGAATTATCAGATATCGGCTTTCAAATGTAAAGAATTATCAGATATCGGCTTTCAAATATAAAGAATTATCAGATATCGGCTTTCAAATATAAAGAATTATCAGTTATCGGCTTTCAAATAAAAAGAATTTGTCAGTTATCGGCTTTTCAAATAAAAAGAATTATCAGTTATCGTCTTTCAAATGTAAAGAATTATCAGATATCGGCTTTCAAATATAAAGAATTATCAGATATCGGCTTTCAAATATAAAGAATTATCAGATATCGGCTTTCAAATATAAAGAATTATCAGATATCGGCTTTCAAATATAAAGAATTATCAGTTATCGGCTTTCAAATAAAAAGAATTATCAGTTATCGGCTTTCAAATGTAAAGAATTATCAGTTATCGGCTTTCAAATGTAAAGAATTATCAGTTATCGGCTTTCAAATAAAAGGAATTATCAGTTATCGGCTTTCAAATAAAAACAATTATCAGTTATCGGCTTTCAAATAAAAACAATTATCAGTTATCGGCTTTCAAATAAAAACAATTATCAGTTATCGGCTTTCAAATATAAAGAATTATCAGTTATCGGCTTTCAAATAAAAGGAATTGTCAGTTAACGGCTTTCAAATAAAAGGAATTGTCAGTTAACGGCTTTCAAATAAAATAATTATCAGTTATCGGCTTTCAAATATAAAGAATTATCAGATATCGGCTTTCAAATATAAAGAATTATCAGATATCGGCTTTCAAATATAAAGAATTATCAGATATCGGCTTTCAAATATAAAGAATTATCAGTTATCGGCTTTTTAAATAAAAAGAATTATCAGTTATCGGCTTTCAAATGTAAAGAATTATCAGTTATCGGCTTTCAAATGTAAAGAATTATCAGTTATCGGCTTTCAAATAAAAGGAATTATCAGTTATCGGCTTTCAAATAAAAACAATTATCAGTTATCGGCTTTCAAATAAAAACAATTATCAGTTATCGGCTTTCAAATAAAAACAATTATCAGTTATCGGCTTTCAAATAAAAACAATTATCAGTTAACGGCTTTCAAATATAAAGAATTATCAGTTAACTGCTTTCAAATATAAAGAATTATCAGTTATCGGCTTTCAAATGTAAAGAATTATCAGTTAACGGCTTTCAAATAAAAATAATTTATCAGTTATCGGCTTTCAAATAAAAACAATTATCAGTTATCAGCTTTCAAATAAAAACAATTATCAGTTATCAGCTTTCAAATAAAAAGAATTATCAGTTATCGGCTTTCAAATAAAAAGAATTATCAGTTATCGGCTTTCAAATATAAAGAATTATCAGTTATCGGCTTTCAAATAAAAGGAATTGTCAGTTAACGGCTTTCAAATAAAAGGAATTGTCAGTTAACGGCTTTCAAATAAAATAATTATCAGTTATCGGCTTTCAAATATAAAGAATTATCAGTTAACGGCTTTCAAATAAAATAATTATCAGTTATCGGCTTTCAAATATAAAGAATTATCAGTTATCGGCTTTCAAATAAAAATAATTTGTCAGTTATCGGCTTTTCAAATAAAAAGAATTATCAGTTATCGGCTTTCAAATGTAAAGAATTATCAGTTATCGGCTTTCAAATGTAAAGAATTATCAGTTATCGGCTTTCAAATGTAAAGAATTATCAGTTATCGGCTTTCAAATGTAAAGAATTATCAGTTATCGGCTTTCAAATGTAAAGAATTATCAGTTATCGGCTTTCAAATGTAAAGAATTATCAGTTATCGGCTTTCAAATGTAAAGAATTATCAGTTATCGGCTTTCAAATAAAAACAATTATCAGTTATCGGCTTTCAAATAAAAACAATTATCAGTTATCGGCTTTCAAATAAAAACAATTATCAGTTATCCGCTTTCAAATAAAAACAATTATCAGTTATCGGCTTTCAAATAAAAACAATTATCAGTTATCGGCTTTCAAATAAAAACAATTATCAGTTATCGGCTTTCAAATAAAAACAATTATCAGTTATCGGCTTTCAAATAAAACAATTATCAGTTAACGGCTTTCAAATGTAAAGAATTATCAGTTAACGGCTTTCAAATGTAAAGAATTATCAGTTAACGGCTTTCAAATGTAAAGAATTATCAGTTAACGGCTTTCAAATGTAAAGAATTATCAGTTAACGGCTTTCAAATGTAAAGAATTATCAGTTATCGGCTTTCAAATGTAAAGAATTATCAGTTATCGGCTTTCAAATGTAAAGAATTATCAGTTATCGGCTTTCAAATGTAAAGAATTATCAGTTATCGGCTTTCAAATGTAAAGAATTATCAGTTATCGGCTTTCAAATGTAAAGAATTATCAGTTATCGGCTTTCAAATAAAAAGAATTATCAGTTATCGGCTTTCAAATAAAAAGAATTATCAGTTATCGGCTTTCAAATAAAAAGAATTATCAGTTATCGGCTTTCAAATGTAAAGAATTATCAGTTATCGGCTTTCAAATAAAAACAATTATCAGTTATCGGCTTTCAAATAAAAACAATTATCAGTTATCGGCTTTCAAATAAAAACAATTATCAGTTATCGGCTTTCAAATAAAAACAATTATCAGTTATCGGCTTTCAAATAAAAACAATTATCAGTTATCGGCTTTCAAATAAAAACAATTATCAGTTATCGGCTTTCAAATAAAAACAATTATCAGTTATCGGCTTTCAAATAAAAACAATTATCAGTTATCGGCTTTCAAATAAAAACAATTATCAGTTATCGGCTTTCAAATAAAAACAATTATCAGTTATCGGCTTTCAAATAAAACAATTATCAGTTAACGGCTTTCAAATGTAAAGAATTATCAGTTAACGGCTTTCAAATGTAAAGAATTATCAGTTAACGGCTTTCAAATGTAAAGAATTATCAGTTAACGGCTTTCAAATGTAAAGAATTATCAGTTAACGGCTTTCAAATGTAAAGAATTATCAGTTATCGGCTTTCAAATGTAAAGAATTATCAGTTATCGGCTTTCAAATGTAAAGAATTATCAGTTATCGGCTTTCAAATGTAAAGAATTATCAGTTATCGGCTTTCAAATGTAAAGAATTATCAGTTATCGGCTTTCAAATAAAAAGAATTATCAGTTATCGGCTTTCAAATAAAAAGAATTATCAGTTATCGGCTTTCAAATAAAAAGAATTATCAGTTATCGGCTTTCAAATGTAAAGAATTATCAGTTATCGGCTTTCAAATAAAAACAATTATCAGTTATCGGCTTTCAAATAAAAACAATTATCAGTTATCGGCTTTAAAATAAAAACAATTATCAGTTATCGGCTTTAAAATAAAAACAATTATCAGTTATCGGCTTTCAAATAAAAACAATTATCAGTTATCGGCTTTCAAATAAAAACATTTGTCAGTTATCGGCTTTCAAATAAAAACAATTGTCAGTTAACGGCTTTCAAAAAAAGAATTATCAGTTATCGGCTTTCAAATAAAATAATTATCAGTTAACGGCTTTCAAATAAAATAATTATCAGTTAACGGCTTTCAAATGTAAAGAATTATCAGTTAACGGCTTTCAAATGTAAAGAATTATCAGTTATCGGCTTTCAAATGTAAAGAATTATCAGTTATCGGCTTTCAAATGTAAAGAATTATCAGTTATCGGCTTTCAAATGTAAAGAATTATCAGTTATCGGCTTTCAAATAAAAAGAATTATCAGTTATCGGCTTTCAAATAAAAAGAATTATCAGTTATCGGCTTTCAAATAAAAAGAATTATCAGTTATCGGCTTTCAAATAAAAAGAATTATCAGTTATCGGCTTTCAAATGTAAAGAATTATCAGTTATCGGCTTTCAAATGTAAAGAATTATCAGTTATCGGCTTTCAAATGTAAAGAATTATCAGTTATCGGCTTTCAAATAAAAACAATTATCAGTTATCGGCTTTCAAATAAAAACAATTATCAGTTATCGGCTTTCAAATAAAAACAATTATCAGTTATCGGCTTTCAAATAAAAACAATTATCAGTTATCGGCTTTCAAATAAAAACAATTATCAGTTATCGGCTTTCAAATAAAACAATTATCAGTTAACGGCTTTCAAATGTAAAGAATTATCAGTTAACGGCTTTCAAATGTAAAGAATTATCAGTTAACGGCTTTCAAATGTAAAGAATTATCAGTTAACGGCTTTCAAATGTAAAGAATTATCAGTTAACGGCTTTCAAATGTAAAGAATTATCAGTTAACGGCTTTCAAATGTAAAGAATTATCAGTTAACGGCTTTCAAATGTAAAGAATTATCAGTTATCGGCTTTCAAATGTAAAGAATTATCAGTTATCGGCTTTCAAATGTAAAGAATTATCAGTTATCGGCTTTCAAATAAAAAGAATTATCAGTTATCGGCTTTCAAATAAAAAGAATTATCAGTTATCGGCTTTCAAATAAAAAGAATTATCAGTTATCGGCTTTCAAATAAAAAGAATTATCAGTTATCGGCTTTCAAATAAAAAGAATTATCAGTTATCGGCTTTCAAATAAAAAGAATTATCAGTTATCGGCTTTCAAATAAAAACAATTGTCAGTTATCGGCTTTCAAATAAAAACAATTGTCAGTTATCGGCTTTCAAATATAAAGAATTGTCAGTTAACGGCTTTCAAAAAAATAATTATCAGTTATCGGCTTTCAAATATAAAGAATTATCAGTTATCGGCTTTCAAATAAAATAATTATCAGTTAACGGCTTTCAAATAAAATAATTATCAGTTAACGGCTTTCAAATATAAAGAATTATCAGTTATCGGCTTTCAAATAAAAACAATTATCAGTTATCGGCTTTCAAATAAAATCAATTATCAGTTATCCGCTTTCAAATAAAAACAATTGTCAGTTATCGGCTTTCAAATAAAAGGAATTGTCAGTTAACGGCTTTCAAATATAAAGAATTATCAGTTAACGGCTTTCAAATAAAATAATTATCAGTTAACGGCTTTCAAATAAAATAATTATCAGTTATCGGCTTTCAAATAAAATAATTATCAGTTATCGGCTTTCAAATATAAAGAATTATCAGTTATCGGCTTTCAAATATAAAGAATTATCAGTTATCGGCTTTCAAATAAAAATAATTCTCAGTTATCGGCTTTCAAATAAAAGGAATTGTCAGTTAACGGCTTTCAAATGTAAAGAATTCTCAGTTATCGGCTTTCAAATATAAAGAATTATCAGTTATCGGCTTTCAAATATAAAGAATTATCAGTTATCGTCTTTCAAATAAAAGGAATTGTCAGTTAAGGGCTTTCAAATAAAAATAATTTGTCAGTTATCGGCTTTTTAAATAAAAGGAATTATCAGTTATCGGCTTTCAAATGTAAAGAATTATCAGTTATCGGCTTTCAAATATAAAGAGTTATCGGTATCGGCCAAAATGTTCCTGTCTGTCTATCCCTGAAATGAAACGTCACGACTGCTCTTGCGTTGGCGTGTCAGGTGGACATCAGCACAGTGGTGGCGTATACGATGGCGGTGAAGGAGGACGGAGAGCTGGTGCTCATGAAGAAAGCGGCCGCCATCACCAGCGACGTCTTCACCAAGTTCTTCAAGGAGAGAGTGATGGAGATCGTGGACGCCGACGAGGTTTGTTCACGCACTGAATGTGATAGATGAACATGATTCATTTCATATGTTGTCCATATAAGTTTGTTCTGTATGGATATACATTATTAATTTTAAATGTGCAGTTCTTAAATTTGATTTTAAATATTCTGTAGATACACTATGTACAGTCAAACCAAACATTATTCACACACCAGATATACATTTTGATATTGTTCCACTAGTGTGATCAGGACACTATAGTTCATTTGTGTGAGTGAGGAGAGCAGAATAAAGTAAACTGAGACATATTACACCCAAATATTCTTCATTCAGTGACTGACATTTAGGACCGAAAATGACTCCGACACTTTGAGCTGATCATGTTTTGCTGAAGTGTGTTTTCTTTAAAGGGTTAGTTTACCCAAACATGAAAATTCTGTCAGTAATTACTCTCCCTCATGTCGTTCCATCCCCGTAAGACCTTCGTTCATCTTCAGAACACAAATTAAGATATTTTTGATGAAATCTGAGTGCTGGATCACTCCTCCATAGGCTTATGGACACTATAACTTGCTGGCCCAGAAAATGTATTAAAGACATCGTTAATATAGTCCGAGTGACTCCAGTGGCTCAATCTTAAGTTTATCAAGCGACTTTTTGTGCGCAAAAACAAACAAAAATAACGACTTTATTCCACTTTTCATTTCCTTCTCTCTGGGCCTCGGGTCTTTTCACGTAGTGTTTAAGCGTAGCGCGTCTGTGTTGCACGTCACCACGTAGGCTCACTATTGGCCGACTCTGGTCATGTGTGATCACCTTTGATGAACTCTTTTGGTCCTCTTCAAATGTTGACTACAGTATATCAGCGGTTATGTGTGTGTACTGGCGCGTATGCTAACCTGTTTGCTCTGTGTTTGTGTGTGGATCAGAAAGTGAAGCACAGTCGTCTGGCCGAGTCGGTGGAGAAGGCCATCGAGGAAAGGAAGTTTCTGGGCGGCGTCGACCCGTCCACCGTGGAGATGTGTTACCCTCCCATAATCCAGAGCGGCGGAAACTACAGCCTCAAGTTCAGCGTCGTCAGGTGAGACTCAAGTCCTCTGTTCTTCTGAAGCTACGCTAGCTTAGACGCTAAATCATAGGTGTAGCCACGGGGGTGCCTGGGCCGATATTGTTAAAATACATTACCCTGGATCACGTCACCAGTCTCGAGTCGCACGCGTTTATTTGTGGCGATATCCAACAATACATTGTACGGGTCAAAATTATCGATATTTCTTTTATGGCAAAAATCATGAGGATATTCAGTAAAGATCATGATCCATGAAGATATTTAGTAAATTTCCTACTGTAAATATATAAAACATGTGTTTCTGTGAATGCAGCACAATCGCCTACATAAATGGACAACTTTAAAGGAGATTTTCTCAATGTTTCGATGTTTCTGCTCCCTCAGATTCCAGATGGTCAATAGTTGTGTCTCGACCAAATATTGTCCTATCCTAACAAACCACACATCAATGGAAAGATTATTTACTCAGCTGTCAGTAAATAATATATGATACTCATATATCATAAATATGCCGTTTTTTTTCTTCTTTTTCTTTTCTTTATTTATAAAGGGACCATGTACAATTTTTTTACATGAATGTTTCCATTTCATGCATTGTACCGGATTTAGCCGAATGCTGATTGTGATCCGTAGTCCCGAGGCAGGACCACTAACATAACATTACGCAGACGAACACCTGTGCGTTATGGCTGAGTAAATATGTATTAATTTTTACTTGGCTGAGATTATTTAAATATGTCAAAGCTGACCGAGCACTGATGAGAGAATGAGTTGCGCTGCAGGATTAATAACAGTTTTCATGTGATCGCACATAAACCGGTCTGGCTGATCGCGATTATGAAATCATCATGCTGAGATGATTGGTCATGTGCAGCGTGTCAGTGCCGTACGGCTCAGTAAACGCGAGTTCGAGTCGCTTATATCGTGCGTTTGA